>NC_035442.2:150303984-150603984 GCF_002127325.2 Helianthus annuus
TCTTATTAACTCAACTTGTGTTTCTACTTAAGGGCAAGACATTTTTAGTTTAACACAATTAACACAAACTCTACTACCTCAAACACTCATTCATGCATAACACTCACATAACGGTAATTCGGGGAATTACGGAATTACACATGGGTTGTACTCGAACGTTGATGAACAATTAGAACACTATTCCTGAACAAATAAAGAAATATAACTTATGTGAATTTATATGTTATCTGACTTTATATGCCATATGACTTATATATTATTTAGTGAACTTTCGTGAAACCGTATTTAACTACGTGTTTAGTGAATTATCGACAAACTCATAATTGGAGCCTAGAGTATAATATAGCCTAAATTTCGAGGACGAAATTTCTGTAACATGGGGAGGATGTGACACCCGAGCAAAACCCGCAATAATCCTAATTTCCTCACTTCACTCCTTTGTGCTTACTTGTCAAATTTCGGGACGAAATTTCTTTCAAGTTGGGGATGATGTGACAACCCGAAACTTTAAGGTAAAAACCGCCCTTGTTTCACTCTCATAAATCAAATTCTACACTTTTATTATTTGATGAAAATTACATTTTATCCACATCGCGTTGAACCGACCCAAAGTGTTTGAACCAAGTGCATGTCGATTCAAACGACTCGCGTAACCCGATACTTATGAGACCCGAACCATAGCCTGACTAACATATGATTAGTGAATTGATGCTTAACCATATTCTTATTACTACACTTCTATTATTAGTTGTAGAAAAAAATAATAAATAAAAAAAAAAACATATATTACTAAACTTAACTGCATGAGCCCAATCAGGTTTGATAATGGGCCGATGGTTTGATAAGGGTCGGTCAAAAGGAACTCATAATACTATATATACCCAACATGTTATCTAATATCTCACAACTCCAATAAACAAACCCTACCTCTCTCAAACTTACGATCGGCAGTAGAAACCCCCTTGAGGTCGACGGCAACATCAAGAAAAGCTAGCCTAGTCGCAACCCTTTCTTGTGTGTTAATTGATCGCTGTGTTTCACTGGTCAGGTTAGTGCTTCATTCTCGTTAGTTTATATGTGTACATGCAATACGTGATGTGGTTATGTATATACAGTAGAGGTACCATTAGTCGAGGAGGGTTATTCTTGCTGATTTGTTTGCGTTAAATTGTTACAGCTCTTGTTTGAGGGTAATGAAACAGAAATAAGTAGGAATAAGGAAGTAGAATTGCATGATCTAAGAGTTGATCGATCACATGAAAATATGATTGATGTTGGTTAGATGTGATGTAATTGTTTATTTGTTTATGTGATATAGTGAGGTTCAAATATTGATAAAATCTTTCAAGATGTTTAATGTCTGACATGTATTTAATGAAAAGTAGTAGGTGATTTTGACAAATAGTTATTGGCCAAATTGTATTGAATATAATTAGATGTTGGTCCAATTAAAAAAAAAGCTTGTGCATCTTGGGTCCACTGATAGTTGTTGTAAATGGAATATCATGTAATGGTTCAATAAAGTGAAAGAATGATAGTTCATGGTGGCCGCACATGTTATATGAACCATAATTTCATGACAGAAGTTATGATGTGATTGATATATGAACCATAATTAATGGTGATGTAGGAGTTGCAGTAACAGTTCATTAGTTAGCATGATAGAGTTTGTTAAAGAAAATAACCGGGTAAACTGACAGCCCATATGCGTGTGTTCTAAGCAAACCATGTGCTTTAAATTGAAAGCTCCAATAATCGTTAATTTATTATAAAAGTTGTCTGCCACTAAAAATTAATTCAACTAATATTATGTGAGATTAGGATTTCATGATAATATGATAATAAGTGAAACATATCGGGCCAGTTGCACAATCATGTTGGGCCGAGGGACTTAAATAAAGGGAGGTCACACATGTATGTGGACTTGGTATGGGACTGGATCACAATCTGTTGTAAAATATGCTGGCTGGATAGGGCCGCATACCTGTTGTTAGGCCACGGACGGGTAGTGGATCACACAAGGCACGTCGCACACCGGGGGTAGTGGCCCACTTTCCATCAGGTTACACTCACATGCACTTGTTTGTGCCATGAATCAGACGATTGGGTTGGATTTGTGGGGTGGGCCGCTAGTTAAGAGTCATGGCAGGAGGTTATCCGGGGTATTTAAACCTTTATGTAATCCGCATGGGCCGGGTATGTTAGGTCCGGGTATGGGGTACGGGTAACATAGGAAATGCATAGTTGGGCCGGGTAGTCAAAGGGTTGCACGAGGCCAGGTGTGACGGCCCAGTAAGTATACGGGTGAGAATAGTTGCGAACCATATAGCTGAATGCAAACAGTAAAAGTGTGGGATATAATTTCCATGAGGTCCCGAATGTCTTGTACATGTTATGGTTATGGTGTATGTTACGGATAAGCGTATCACATGATTAACTATTACTTGTCGCATGGTATTATGTGTATGATATATGAGCAACAAACAAATCGGTCGGGTGATATTTTGGTACATGAACATGATATGGAAACTACTTAAAGGATTCGAACGAATGCTACATGTCTTAATTATATGTGTTATGGTAATTTTCTTGTGTGACAACGTGATCAACCTGGATGCAAACTGACTGTTGTATATATGAACATCATAGGCTTTGATTTACTAAGTGTGGTCAAGTAATTAATTCTACCGAGCAAACCAAGGTGAGTTCATCTATCTTGAGCATGCGTCCCGGTGGTTGGGACAGTCAGTGGGTATTCCTGGGAGGGACAAGTCTTTTGGGTTAAAACGGGAATGTTGGATAATATACTCTTCCTATCACCTTTCAAGTCCCTCCGTGTTGTTTGGTTACCAGGAAGGTAACATGGTATTAGTTAGTAGCGCTACTTAGGTTTGGCAACCTCACCCCGTATCTGGGAGAACGGGTGTTGAACTAATGACCTAGTCATGACCAATGCTTTGATAGGAGCATTGGAGAAAGGGCAAAATAATCAGAAGCCGTCTTGTATTGGGGTATTATCAACATTATGTTCATCATTACTTCTGGAATTAACTTCAATGGATTAACTACATACTTGGTAACCAACGTTTTTGTAAAACTATGAACTCACCAGCGTTGTCTGATACACTTGTTGCATGCTCGCAGGTCGTTAGGTATTTTGGAATTGGGAACTTGCTGTCTGGAGTAGCTGGAGTGGTCATGGGTCGACAGGAAGGATTTATGTGACTGATTTCTTGATGTTATACTTTGGTTTTGAAACAGTTTAACTTCGTTTACTATTTGCTTCCGCTGAACTTATTGGTGTTCGTTTAAACTTATTGAAGATGTTTTTATTAATAATGGGGATTTTATTTATAACTTGTATGGGTTCAATGTAATTGGTGGCTCGTTATTGGTATGTCACACGCCTAACAGGGACACTCCCTAGGAGGTATTTTGAGGGTGTGACATCGTATAAGCCTATAAGTGTGATATCGTATCATATAACATAGTACCTTACATCAGTGCCCTTTATGTCCTCCCGTTATGCATCTTGATGGCTTATCCAAATTGCAAGGCAGACAAAGTGACGCTAAGGAATCATAGTCAATTACGATGTAATAACTAAAGAAAACGTCTCAATTCTATGAGGGTATATAACTGAAGTGAAACACCTCTTGAAGCATGAATTGAAGCAAGGTCCCTGTGGTGCGTATTTGAGTTCATGCAAGACGTACTCACTTGAATCGTGTCGTCCACCAAGTTCCAAGTTCCGAATCATAAAAAAAATTTGATAATGAAAACACAACGATGATAGAATGTACAAAATTTGTAAGCAACAATCACATGAGAAATCTCTCTATCTAATAGATATAAAGACCAAAAACCAATAACCATGAAGATTGATCAGAAGTGGATATCATTCCTAACCCAACGTCTACCCATTACCTCACAGGTTTATTTTTTTGAGGTTTAAGTTTTTCTACAGGAAAGAGCATTTGCTCTGATACCATAATTGTAACACCTCGACCCGAATAGGGTTGACGTGTCACTCTTACAGATATCAAAACTAAAAACCAATCCATGACATTAAATGAAAGATCCTAATTACATTTTATTACATTACTGAACTAAAGAATCTTGGTCAGCAACATCCTAACGCTCCTCACTGAAATCCCATATTATCCCACCTGTAAAACAAATAAGACAAACACAAAAAGAAAAAAAAATGGCTGAGCCAAAAATTGCCCAGTAACGGAGAAATCAACAGTACAAGTAAAGTCATATCAGCGTAAAACCAAACACAACGTAACAGAACTGAGACTGAACTGAAACGGTCACTGACACGAGTACTAAAACAGATGCAGACACAAGACTAATATAAAAACTGATACACGAACCGATCTGAAATTGTAATGGAAACTGATACGGAAATAAAAGGCTGACATATACATAACTGTTACCGAACCAACACAAAACCGATGTAGAAACTAGAAACTGATACATCGTTGACCATGATGTCAAAAGCATTTTATCTTGTATAAACGGACTTATTAACACATCATTAAATATTCTAGTATTCGTATAACAAGAAAAATTTCTAACCTATCGTTTTTAAATGAAACATTTGAACAAATCAAAAACTAGTGACTAACGGAAAGTTTGAACAATGTTTAATAATGCTTTTATTTTTAAAACAAGAAACTTGGCAAAGCTATTTTCTTACATTGAACGTTTGAACTTCATTAACATAAAATAGACTATCATATTTCATAGCAAATCATCATTGGACAAAAGAACTAATTTTCTGACTTTGAAAAGTAATATTCTAAAAATAGAATAATTTAAATAATCTGGATTTCCGAATGAAACATTTTTGACCATTTCGTAAAACGACATGAGAAACAGAAACAAAAAATAGCTAAGCCAAAATATTTTAAATACCATTTAAAATCTCATGATCTTTAAAAGAAAAGAATTGTCGAACTACTATCTTTAAATACACGTTTAGATTCAAATTCCTATATTTTAACTAATCAATATTCATAAGTTATTATTTAGTCAAAATAACTATTTTTAAAACTTTAGAGGTTGTTACTTTTGATAATCTAAGTTAATATGTAGAATAATAAAATCCTAACAAAATTACTTAAACCGATTGAGAGAATCGACACGAAATAAAGACAGATCCAACGACAACAATAGAATAGATTTTGAATCAAATACTGAATACATGTACTGACGGATATAAACTAAACGTATAACACCGAATCTAGATCTAAATCAAGACTGATACGGAGATGAATCTGATACAAACCGGTACAGATACTGAGTCGAAACAAACATAACTAATACCTAACAGAATCAGACACTGAACATAGTTAAAAGCATACTTAACGCAATACTGATCGGAAACATAACCATATGCGTCCACATATCAGAACAGATACTGAACACAATCGGAATCATAACCCCATACACGATCAAAAGTCTAATTAGATGCGTACGAAACATATCAAACATATCAGAACAGATACTGAACATATTCACATACAGAAACGTATACTAACTTACACGACAGATATATCAACAAACTAAGTCGTGTAACACAGAAGCACCCAAAGCCATAAACAGAACAGACTGGTACACAGCTAGCTAGTCCATGCACCTATGAGATGGTGAGTGTGGCGTTCACCCATTATTCCATCTCCAGACAAACAAACTCAAACTCAAACTCAGAGCTAAGATCGATCTATACGCCTCTAGTGGCCAAGGTGCTACACAAGCACAAGCTAGAGACGCCGTGAACTTTGATTACGCACTGTCACGATAAGTGCCATGTCGTTGACGCCCAAACGACAAGCCAGACATGCTTGGGTGATAGAGTACAAATACTAAGGCCTTATAAATAGTTTACAGGCAACTGAAAATAATACTAACAGGAACATGCGACCATGATTCAAGTCTGAGGTATGGCATGCTACAACACATTAATAAACAAACAACCAAACCGACTCGTAAAAGGTATCACATATCAAACGAATATAGGTATCGAATCATGAAAATAACACTTTAAGACAGAGACAAAAATCCGTACTACAAGGTAACGGACATAGAAAAATACTATGATAGCAAGACCAAAGAATCCGTACCAACGAGTAACAAAAAAAATGAATAAAGTTATACTACGATGTAAAGGTCATGAATCCGTACCAACGAGTAACGAAAATAAAAGTATACGACGATGAAAGAAAAACAGAATCCGTACCTTAATTGGCAAAAGCACAACAAAACCCACATAAATCATCCTCAACAAGTACGCGAACCTATATCATAATTATTATATAAATTTACTAACATTATTTCATCTATAAGTTTTGTTGACTTATCAATTGTTCGGCGACGGAGACCCTACGACTCTTGATGAATTATTATAATGGGTTAAAGCCAGTAATCATGCCAAAAGAATTTTAGGATTTACACATTTTATTTGTACGATGATATAAAATTTATAACATATATATATATATGACCGTTTAATTACTATCCTATTTGAAAAAAATATAATATTGTATGATACATAAGTATGCACGTATATATACTTTCTTATTGGAACAAAACACTTTGTTATAGAATAAACTCCTCTCATTACGTTCACCCTTTTAGTATTTAGTAATTTACTACTAAAATGTCAAGTGGCTAATTTATTTACATTGAAATCGTGGTTGACCTTATTATAACATATTCTTTTGGCACACCCTCACGTCATAGTTACTACATATGTGAGTTTCACCTTAAATTTCACAAGGTAATTCACCTACTAAAACCTTACAGAAAGTTTTCAAATATTTATGTAACCATTATTTAGATCAAATTCAAGTTTAAATATCAATATGAAGATTCTATTAACTTGATTGCTAAACTAAGCCAAACATCATGAAGGGATGAATGACAAACTAATTTAAAAAAAATCAGTTTTACATCAGATTATATTTTTGTCGCCGGAACCCTTCAATAGTCATCATGGCTTTAATCGAAAATTTAAACAAGGAATTAGAATGGTTACCCCAATAGGCGAGTAGGAACAATTAAAAGACATCGACGGAAATACTCGCCTTGCATTGATCACCAAACAAAAACGAACCAACAACTTTCAAATTCAGACTTCAAGGTGGTGCCATTCCAAAGAACAATCTGATTAGGCACTTAGGTCATGAATCAAACTGACATGACGTAATTTAAATCAGGACGAAGGCCACGGTGGCGCCACGAACGTTCGTAGTGGCTGATCTTGGAACGTAGAACTCAAGTGACGAATTACTGATGTGATGGCGGCGGATGGAGGTGCGGCTTTGTGCAACGGCGTTTGGTATTATAGAATCGTATAAGTGTGGGGAAAACAGAGCAGCTATGGCGGCTTACACCAGCGAAGGTGGTGTGGCTGGCAGTTTGTTTAAGCAAAATAAAACGAGTAGAAGGAGATGTGCGAAGAGGCTGTTCTTGAGGGTTTTCTTTTCTACTCTTTTGAAGTTTTGAAAACAATTTCAATTACAATTAATAAGCCATCTCCAATTTTTTTTTTTTTTTTTTTTTTTTTTTGTGATCTTCGAATCCCGATCATTTCGTTGGTTTAGTATGTGAGACAAGAAATTTGTGTAAGTTTGGAAAATAGCATAAGAATCGGAGAAGATGAATTCATGGATATAGTCAAAGGTCATTTATTACCTTATCAAAAAATATTATTATAAGACACATATTCTTTTATGTTTATTTACTATTTGATTTACCAAAAGTTATTATTTTAGCCATTCAACAAAAACGTAAGTTATTATATGTATTATAAATTATAAGTATAAAACTTTTACTATATCATAATTATCATTACTTGGATTTTGCTTTAATAAGAGTTTATGGTTTGACATAGTTAGTTGTCGCAATACTTATAGTAATTTTTGTATTAGAGTTTTTAAATTTTCGTATGTTACATATTGACCTCGTATACGCCTATAAGTATGATATCGTATCGTATAGGTGTGGTTTAGGTCACGTATTGACCTCGTATAAGCCTATAAGTGTGATATCGTATGGTATAGGTGTAGTATAGGTCACGTATTGACTTCGTATAAGCCTATAAGTGTGATATCGTATCGTATAATGTAGTATAGGTCACGTATTGAACTGTGATATCATATCGTATAGCGTAGTATAGGTCACATATTGACCTCGTATAAGCCTATAAGTGTGATATCGTATCATATAGGTGTAGTATAGGTCACGTATTGACCTCGTATAAGCATATAAGTGTGATATCGTATCGTATAACGTAGTATAGGTCACGTGTTGACCTCGTATAAGCCTATAAGTGTGATATCGTATCGTATAGGTGTAGTATAGGTCACGTATTGACCTCGTATAAGCATATAAGTGTGATATCGTATCGTATAGCGGCGTATAGGTCCCGTATTGACCTCGTATAAGCCTATAAGTGTGATATCGTATCGTATAGGTGTGCTTTAGGTCCCGTATTGACCTCGAATAAGCCTACAAGTGAGATATCGTATCGTATAGGTGTAGTATAGGTCACGTATTGACTTCGTATAAGCCTATAAGTGTGATATCGTATCGTATCGAATAGCATCGTATAGGTCACGTATTGACCTCGTATACGCCTATAAGTATGATATCGTATCGTATAGGTGTAGTATAGGTCACGTATTGACTTCGTATAAGCCTATAAGTGTGATATCGTATCGAATAGCTTCGTATAGGTCACGTATTGACCTCGTATACACACAATTAATTTTCTTTTTTTTATAAATAAACAAAGGAATACGATAATTTAATTTAAACGATAACAAAATAATATATTTGTATTAGTTTTAATTTTTATAATTTATATTTGTATTATTTACCAATAATATTGTTTTTTTTATAAATAATTTTCTTTTTTTCTTTAAATAAACAAAGGAATACACAATAAAAAAAATATAAAAATGAAGCTTTATATACGCTGCGTATAGGTCACATATTGACCTCGTATAAGCCTATAAGTGTGATATCGTATCGTATAGGTGTAGTATAGGTCACGTATTACCTCATATAAGCCTATAAGTGTGATATCGTATCGTATTATAGGTCACGTGTTGACCTCGTATAAGCCTATAAGTGTTATATCGTATCGTATAATAGCGTATCGTGTTGCATCGTATCGTATAGTGTATAGTATAAGTCTTGTATAGGTAATGTATATGCCTATAGGCCTACACGTGACCTCAACCACACCTATAGGCCTATACGGGACATATATACACCTATAGACCTATACGGGTGTTATATCGTATCGTATAGTAGCGTATCGTGTTGCATCGTATCGTATAGTGTAGTAGCGTATCGTGTTGCATCGTATCGTATAATATATTTGTATTATTTACCAATAATATTGTTTTTCATAAATAATTTTCTTTTTTAATTTTTATAATTCATAATAGTTGTATTATTTTTAATTTTTATAATTTATATTTGTATTATTTACCAATAATATTGTTTTTTATAAATAATTTTCTTTTTTAATTTTTATAATTAATAGTAGTTGTATTATTTTTAATTTTTATAATTTATATTTGTAGTATTTACCAATAATATTGTTTTTTTTATAAATAATTTTTTCTTTTTTTATAAATAAACAAAGGAATACATAAAAAAATACAAAAATTGAGCTTTATATACGCTGCGTATAGGTCTCTACGCAGCGTATATAAACTCTTGTTTTCTGTGCAATGATTGCTGATAAGACTCTGAAATCCATGGTTTATATACGCTGAGTATAGATCTATACGCAACGTATAGGGTTAACCCTATACGCTGCGTATAGACCTATACGCAGCGTAGGTAAACCCTAAGTGTGCAGATAGGCAAACTTGGTGTGCAGATAGTTAGGGCCCCACCAAAAATATTGCTTGTGATCAGTATATTCCGTAACATAATAAGAGGATTAAAAACGAGTTGAAATAATGAAAGGGTAAAACTGTAACACAAGATTTACTGGATTATCATCCAAGTTTACAAGACTTATACTCGCAGATAAATCAAGTTGTCAAGTTTTGCAAATGTAGCAGGCAACTCTCCAATGAAATCATTGGAAGCTAGAACACTGGGAATAAAAAGTTTGACATAAGGGCAAAATTAAAAAACAAAAATAATTCTAGGCTTTGATTTTGTTAGGTTTCCTTGTTGGGTTGTTATATGCAAGTTAAAACATAAACAATTCCAAATTTGCAATCTCTTGAGGTATGGGTGTCAAAATATCATGGATCAAAGAGCACAAATTTTTATTGACTTTAAACGACAAAGAACAATGAACGAAACAACACAACTGTAAGAAATCTCTCAAACTCCTCACACATAGAACATCAACACGATGATCTGTACATTCTCAGACTCAACCTAAGTACCTAACAAGATCTCAGTTTAAAGATCTTCAACAGATCATGAATCTAACTGAATGCAGAAAACCCTAGGAGAGAGAAGTTCACACAGAGAGATAGAAGACTGATATGTGCTGAATGACTTTAATCAACACTAACTTCACTTATATAACCTGGACTACGACCAGGCCTTCAGTCCGTACACACTCCACAAGCCCATGAAGACTTCCTAGCATCAGGCCCAGCAATACAGCTATAAGCCCACTTGACTCTTCTTTAATGGACTCTTAGCCCATCTACATAACAAAGTGAAGAAACATATTAAACTGTATAAACTGTTAACAAATTAAATAATGAAATTGTAAAAATGTAAAATATGAAGTATTTTTAACATCCCTCACAATTTCATTATTTAAACAAATTAAACAATTTAAGTTTTTCACATAAATATGCATGAGTTTTTACTAACAGTCCTTTAGTAAATAAATCAGCTAACTGATTCGTAGATTGAATGCCTACACACTTAATAACGCCTTTAGCAATAGTATCTCTTAAGAAAAATAAACCGATTTCGAAATGTTTGGTCCTGTCATGGAACACTGGATTTGCTGCAATTGCAAGAGCAGCAGTATTATCACCAAATAGATTAATAGGAACCTTGACCACTATATTAAGTTCATTTAACAAGTTTTTTTAAACAAATAACCTCGCATGCCGCAGCACACATAGCCCTAAACTCAGCCTCAGCTGAGGATCTTGACACCGTTGATTGTTTCTTGCTTCTCCAAGAAACTAAACAATTACCAAGAAAGACACAGAAACCAGTAACAGATTTCGTAGATGATATACACTTAGCCCAGTCAGCATCTGCCTATGCAACTAAGTTAAATGATTCTGACTTACTAAACAAGATGCCTTGCGCGGGAGCTGATTTAAGATATCTTAGTAAGTGGAAAACAATTTTTAAGTGTCCGTCCGTGGGGCTATGCATGTACTGACTTAAAAATGAACAACATATGCAACATCTGGTCTGGTATGGGACAAGTAGATCAATTTCCCTATTAACTGTTGATAACCAGTGATATTTTTTAAAGGACCACTATTACTGTTTAGTATAGCATTAGCATTATGGCTTTGATCTATAGAACAACTAACAGGTTAACAAGCTAACATCCCATATTCTGCCAAAATGTCGGTACGATACTTTCTTTGTGTTAAACAAATTCCATTTTCATAGTTGATCACTTCAATACCCAAAAAATATTGAAGGATACCAAGATCCTTAATCAAGAACTTTCATTTAAAGCATTCTTTTATATTATTAATTTCACACAAAGAATTTCCTGTTAATACTATATCATCAACATATACTAATAAAACTACAAACACACCATTTACATTTTTAATAAACAAAGATGTGTCACATTTGCTTTGAATAAAACCAAATTCAAGTAAGGCATTAACAAGTTTTTCATTCCACATTCTAGGGGCTTGTTTAAGCCCATAAAAAGACTTTTTCAACCTACAAACTTTAGATGGATCACTAGAACCATAACCCTCAGGTAAATTCATGTAAACTTCTTCATTTAAATCACCATAAAGAAAAGCGTTATTCATATCAAGCTGGTATAATTTCCAGTTATTTTGTACAGCTAAAGATAAAACACATCTAACAGTAACAAGTTTCACAACCAGAGAAAATGTTTCCTCATAATCTATACCCTCTTTTTGGCTACACCCCTTAGCCACAAGTCTGGCTTTGTACCTTTCAATTTCCCCATTTGACTTATACTTAATCTTAAAGATCCACTTACAACCAATGACACTTCTGTCTTTAGGTCTGTTTACAACATCCCAAGTATGATTTATATGAAGTGCTTCAATTTCGCTATTCATAGCCTCTACCCACTTAGGATCTGTAACAGCCTCACTAAAATTCTTAGGTTCAAAACTTTTGGTTAATGTAGAAGAAAAGCATTTATAATGACATGATAGATTCGAAAAGTTTACCACTTTATCAATTCCATACTTCACATTACTGTTAACATCAAAGTCAACAAGTTTCCTAGGAAAGACAGACACTCTAGTAGACCTCCTAGGCTCAAAAGAAGATGCCTCAGACCTCATTGTGTCCCCCTCAGAAGTATTAGTGGTTTCACTTGAGGTAAACACAGGTTCAACCCTATCCATAGAACTATGATAATCACTTGCCTGCTGTATATCGGCCCTGACTGTAGATTCTTCATATGTTCTGGACTGCTGAACGTGTGTTCCGTCATCAACCTCACCTAGATCCCTTCAATCATCATCGGGATCATTCACAGTTTGATGTTTGGATGCTGAGTCTATCACACCCTCAAAATCCACATGCGGAGTATTACTGCGAGGCGTGTGACTGACCAGGATCATGCCACCTAAAGGGGTATGGTCCTAAATCTCGCGCCACCTGACCGCGAGTGACCATTACCCTTATCAAAAAAACCCCCACCAGCAAAGAGATGCGTCCACGCGAACGCATCCTTCGAATCCAATCGGTCAAAGGATAAGAAGAAGCCTTACCTTGTGTATGAAGGCGGACGTACATAGCGATGCGGCTGGCACCGCATCATATGGACATTTTCGTCACGACAAGGGATCTGGGCAACAACAACAGACGTACATAGCGAAGCGGCTGGCACCGCATCAAATGGACATTTTCATCACGACAAGGGATCTGGGCAACAGCAACAGTCACCACAGACGGCGATGCGGCTTGGCACCGCATCCCGTATATGTCCTTGTCAAAGCATGGGGCGCGGGAACATCAAAGGTTACCGTAGGCAGCGATGTGGCCCGCACCGCATCCTGTCCATTAGGCAAGTGGGACTGACAACATAGAGCAAGTGGCACCACTGGCAGCCGCCTGTCAGGCCATACGTAAGCAACGGACTGACACTGCAGTAGGACGTGGCTTCACCTCCACAACCGACAAGCCTGACACACCTGCAAAGGGGCAGCACGTCGTCAGTCCGTCCCTTCAGCTCCTCCTTCACTCCTCGGCTACAAATACCAACCCCAAACCAGGTTTGAGGTATCTCTTCACAACTCTCTCACTACTACTACTATCACACTTTGCTTCCCAAGCAAATTACTGATTCTCACGCCGGAGAGTGGTAACAAGGAGCACCCCCCACCCCATCATCCTTGTTACGAGTCACGGTTTGTTTCCTTGTGCAGGAGATCAACCGGTGGACGATCCAGCCAGCGATCCTCGAGAGGAAGGGATTAACCCTTCTTGACGAGACCAGTGTGTTAACCCTGCCCGGTTAACCATTGTTTCATCACCACCAATCATATTGAACATTTTAATAAAGTAAATAAAACCAAACACCATCAATATGATTAGTGTCTAACAGTTCAATACAAGTCTAATTTAACATCGGAAGCATTAACTTCAAACCCAAGTAAACGTTTAAAAACTCATAATGTATATCAAGAACCCAACAATGGTTCTTTACCCACAACAACTCCTCCTTCCTGCAAGCTCCAGCAAATATCTAACGACCTACAAAAGCATGTAGTAACGTATCAAAAATGTTGGCGAGTTCACAGTTGTTTAGTGTTATTCCAAAAACGTAAATTTGTTAAATTACTCTATTCTTATAAAAACATGTCATGGGGAGCTACCTCATTGTTTTAAACTACTAGATCTGTACCATACCGACTACTGACTGTAGTTATGTTTAGTGCCCCGAGTCAATGTCTATCATCATTGACTAAGTGTCCAAGTATATTAGTCTATGCCTGTCCTCTGCGGCACGGTGTGAGGCTTGTCAAACCTAATAGCGCTATTTAACTAATAACCTGTTCGCCATTGGCCTGGCGATTAATTGGTATAAAATGTGTAGGGACTTTTAGATAGAGTTCTGTCTAGTCCGCTTAAGACATGTTAAACAAATAGTAAATTAACGGTTTTCATCCCTCGCAAGGGGACGAGGTTGCTCGTATTCTACCCAAGGAGAATACGTAGGTTGCATCCCACCCAAGGGGGATGGTTGTTGTTTGCTCCATTCCCAAACCACCGGGAATTACATGCTTTTTAGAAAACTATAGAGTTACACCTATCCCATTGCCTAGCAAGAACCTCATTTGTTTGAGATTTAAAACAAGTTTTATCAATAAATCCCCATTTATTTTTTACTTGTAAAGCGAGTTGCATAGCATTAGACCAAATTGTGTAATTCTCAGAACCCGACCTTAAGTTTAATAGAAACAATAGTCAAGTTAATAAAATCAGACGGATGCAAGTATAAAGGGTCACTTGCATTAAGTTTACTTAAAAGTGTCTAAGGTGGTGGATCACTAGGACCGGGACCACTACTTGTGACAACTGGACCATCAACCATTATAATACCAAATCAAGTAGCAATCAAGAAACAACAACCAGATAATTGAAACAATAGTACTCAAGAACCACAACAATAACATAACCTAATAAGGGCGAAACCTTGACAGGACCAGATCAGAGGGTCATCACTCAAGGTGCCTCTGCAAGCCTTATCAAGGGAGCCAACAGTCCTAATCTAAAACCTAGCAACAACATGTAATAAAGATAATGGAAACAACACCAGAACCAGAACCGAAAACAAACAACGAACATATAACAACTAAAACTGCAACAGGAAGTAAACCAGAACAGTAAAGAAATAACCAACTACGAACATATAATAACTAAAACTGCAACAGGATGTAAACCAGAACAGTAAACAAATAACCAACAATTAACAACTAAAAAGTGCAACAGGATGTACTCTTCCTGTGTCCCAATCAACACCGGCCCAACCAATCCGGCAACAAAAAATGCCTAAATGCAAGAACAAAATTAAAAGGACAAAAACAAGAAATGATCTGACCAAGATACAAACCCAAGTCAGGGTTTCTCTAAATCCAGTTAAGGTTTTACAATCTTCAGGGAACCTTAACTGGAGCGGCAACTTCCAAGAAAATTATCCTGAAGACATCCACAGCACAGAATCTAAAGCCGACAAACAGAAAGTTCACCAAGACTTTGATCAAACACCAAACCCTAGATCTATGGTTTCAGAATCTCGAACCACACAAACTCCAAGAGAACAGATCTGGGAACGACAACAAATATTCCAACAGAATCACGAAGAAAACCCCCAAAATCAAGTAGATCTAAAAGAGATCAGACAAACAACCACAACGGAAAAATGATTGAGACCAAATACCACTGATTAATCACCAAGAGCTATTGAAGCTCTTATACCATGTGAAATTTATGGTACCAAAAATACACAAACTCAGAAATACCCAAACCGAAGGATTTAAACCCTAAAAAAGAATATTCTGAATACATGATACAAAGAACTGAAACACAAATCACTCATACTCTCTAAAGATCATCAACACGATGATCTTAACAACTGAGACGAGAGTCACAACTTCTATGAATGAACAAACTCACAAAAGAAACCCTAAATCGCCCCTAAGAGAGAGAACATACATAACGATGAAAAATATCTCAGTTAAGCCCTTAGAAGAACCTGTACTCTCTTTATATAGATACCCGGATATAACCTGGTAACCCGTTATACCCGGTTCGGTAGGATACTGTTGTTCTGTTGTAACAAGTAAACCCAGTCAGCACAAGAAGCCCAATTCTGTTATAACAAGCAAGCCCAGTCAGCATAAGCAAGCCTAATTAGCATCTCATCCCAGTAGCCACCAGCAACCCATATGCAAAACAAAGAAAAAATATAAAAGACAAAATATAAGAGCTAAAATATAAAAGAAAAAATATAAACAATTAGCTGAAATGTATAAAGATGGAATTGGAATTGATCCAAGTGACATTATATTGTTACTTATGTTTACTTATGTTTTTAACAAATATAAAGTCCAGTTACTAGTTTAATAACATCTCTCCTAGCTAATTTCTTCAAATTCCTCACCGTTAAAGCCACAAAATGGTCCGTGACATTGACGACAAAAACCCCATCTGAAGATGCATACATTAATAAATACAACGACGTTGCCCGTTCTCATTGGATCTAAACACAGTTGTGTGAACTTAAAACACCGGCGTCGCTACCTGTCTTCGAGTAGACATTTGTGGTAACAGAAAGTCAAAGGCATATTCACTTGAGACGCGGGTCAAAAAGAGTCTTTTTCAGGATGTTTCCTTATTTGAAAGTTATGGTGCTTCACAATCAAAGACATGGATTAAACTTTGTTACAATCATCTCTCAAAAACCTTTCACCTTTCATCTTGAAATATTTAGGGAAACAATTTCTACCATATTTTATAGCAATGGTTGTGAGGGATATGATATAAGAGAAAGTTTTTTTGGCTACGAAGGCTAGGAAGTAATCTTGATCATCAATTGATTTAATCAAGGGCTTAGATTAAATGAGTGAAATTGAAGAAGAAAAAAGAAGCGCGTGGGTTTGTGTAAGAGCATTCTAGTCAATCTAGAATAATAGTTTCTCTTTCCTCCAATCCCCCCCCCAATTTTTTAAACGTTAATAACTTTTTCATACGACATTATCTTTTTATAAAAATTGTACAAAAAAAACGAGCGTTATTTTATCTTTAAAAAGAGTATACTATTGCTATATTTTTGAATTTTTTTCGAAAACCCAGTTGCGTAAAACGCAATGCAAAAAAAACGTAAAAAATGATTTTTTTTTTCTAAAACGCAATGCACCAAAAAACACAAAGAAATCTCTTATTTCTAAAACGCAATGGCCAGAAAACACAAAGAAATATTTTTTTTCTAAAACGCAATGGCCTCAAAATACAAAAGAAAATGTACT
Organism: Helianthus annuus; assembly: GCF_002127325.2. Lineage (NCBI taxonomy): Eukaryota > Viridiplantae > Streptophyta > Magnoliopsida > Asterales > Asteraceae > Helianthus > Helianthus annuus. The sequence continues at coordinate 150,321,207 of NC_035442.2, forward strand.
TTCTAAAACGCAATTGACTGAAAACACATAAAAATGTGTTTTACCTAAAACGCAATGACTAAAAACACTTCAAAAATGTGTTTTTTAAAAGGCAATGGCCAGAAACACATAAAAATGTCTTATTTCTAAAACGCAATAGTCTAAAAACACATAAAAATGTCTTATTTCTAAAACGCAATGACTGAACTAGAAAGTAGGAGATCAAAAACTGTCTACGAAAATAAGGCAATTTCTAAAAAAATAAATTTTCTTGGACCCCGCCAGGGGCTGCCGCCCCTTGGACCCTGCTTCCAGGGGCGCTACCTCGGACCCCCGCCAAGATCGTAAAACACAATGACTCGTATCAAAAACCCAGATCGTAATTCAAAAATTTCTTACATAGACCGAAGCCGATTTCTTCACCGACCGATGAAATTTGAATGTTAGAAACACTTATCAGTGATCCAATCGAACGAATCAAGTGATTCGCTTCAAAATCACCGGGAAAAAAATGAGATACTGTATAAAACTAAAATGGGTTTCTTCAAAAAAGTTGAAGAACACGTTGATTGGGTGTTTGAATCATTGATTGGTGACGAAAATCGCACTATAATGTAGTGATTATTGAGATAGAAAGTGAAGAAAAGGTTGAAGATGATGGGCTTTGAAGTTATATAGGGAAGAAGAAGAAAGGAGAAGATTGGGTAAAATTAACTAAAATACCCTTCCTCTTATTTTAACTTTTGCCACATGTCATAATCTTATTGCTTTCTATAATTTTTAGCCAAATAAACTTTCTATTTAATCCTTAACATGGTTGTGAATTCTAGATTTTATTTTCTTGGACAAGAAAATAAATGTAGATGTGAAAAGTAACATAAGAAGCTACAACAATTTATACAATAGTTATTACATGTTTGTAGTATGAGATGTTAAAATAATATAGCCTAATTTTAATACTTACACATAAGCTTTCATCTACTGATATATACCTTTACTAGGTTATATAACCGTGAGCTTCACGGGTTATGGGTTATGTTAAAAAAAATCTATATCTATAAAAGTATTTTTTTGTATCATTTATAACCTGATATCTCTTCGTGCTAAGACCTATGTTTGGCAAACCTTACCAAGAAGAAAAAAAAAAACCAGAAATTGAATTACTTAGGGCATTTACTTCACTTCAATATGGCAATACGCAATAGAAATTGCAATACTATTAATTCTCTACAAAATACCTATTTAATTTCAGATGGACACGGATCCGAATGAATATGTAGCTGACCTTTTGATTCGGATCACCCAACTTCCCGGGTAGTTTTATTTTATTACTTATTAAAAATTTATACTTTTTAAAAATATAACATATTAATAGGTTATCATCCGTGAATACCCACGGGTTTTGAAATTTAAATTTTATGAAACACAATTGTATATATATTTTTAAAAAATGAATAATGCGTAACAATTTGTAGGAACTCGGAAAAACAACTTGGTCTAGCAGATTATGTAACTGTTTAAAACGGGTCACAAACACTTTTCATGGGATATGAAGAATATATCTCACCTCAATGGGGGCATCATCCACCATGTGTCCTTTCAAGATTAGCACCTTTTTCATTGATGTGCAATTGTTTGGAGTACATGCATGATCATTTCTGGCGGTTTTAACATTGTAGCTTCAAGCTTCATTACACCTTAAAAAGCCTTAATGCATGCTATCAAAATAGACCCACACGTGAGTGTTCTTTGTAAACATTCATAATGCATGCTATCAAAATATGCATATTGCTTGTAAACATGCATAATGAATGCTATCAAAATATGGATATAAATATAGTTCTATATCTATTCTATCAACACAAACTCTCTTTTTTTAATTACCTCTATATTTAATAAGAGTATAAATGACACGAGGTGCGATGGTGGGGCCTGTAAGAGCATATGTGATAGCCTTCTGTTTAAGCTTTATGTTATTGTTGGTGTGTCCCGGGTGTAAGTCCTCGTCATCTAAAAAGTTTCTCATATCACATAATATAGACAAACAACCAAATCAATACTCTTATTTTGTTGTAGGTGGAATAAATGAACAAGATGACATAAGAGCATTTGGAGGTCCAACACCACCAAATTGTAAAGTAGAGTGTGGTAAAGTCCTTGTAGCTGGAGGTCAAACACCACATCTGTGGTGTTGTTGTGGCGTACACAGAGAACCATCGAGATACTATTGCGGCATCACCATAGAACGTTGTGCCGAGAAATGCAAGACAACTAATTTGACAACTTGTCCGAAAGAACGTGAGAAAGGATTGCTCCTCTTTACATAAAAACACATGTGACAATCATTTGTAATCAACTCCTTCAATGTTGAAATCGGCTCATTCAGAAATCAATAAACAAAGCTTTTTTTCTTCTAGTAAGTGTCTATACAAGTTTTGATTTCTATTATAATTGTGTTCGGTTGATCAAAACAGAAAAGAAAAGAAGGTCAAAGTTTTCTGGGTCAAAGTAATAGAAAAGTCAAAGGCTTAAAGGAAAAGCTAATTTGTTTTGTAAATAAGTTATTACTAGCACCAATGATATAGTAATTAGTTATTGTAAAACAAATAAAGAATTGAACCTAGAACGGGTCACATTGCCATACCAGATGCATTTAGGTCACGAAGATTCTTCGAACCGTCCATCGGGCTGTTGTTGTAGTTTTAGCATGTGAGCAACAAATTTAAAGTTAACATGATAAAAATGAAAAAACCTAGAATGTTTAAGTGGCCTCAAACTTACCTGGCAAACCCAAAATTAAAATTAAAATTAAATCTGAAGTAAGAACTAGAAAAAAAAAATTGTAAAACACTGTGAAATAGCAAGGTGGCATATATTTTCAACACAGCAATGGACATCTAATGAGTTTGCCAATAGTTTTATTGTACAAGTCAATATTTTTTTTTTTGGATACAAAGATAAGGGTGTAGGGAGTGGTTAAACACTTTGAGTGGCAAACTAAAAAATCAACCAATGAGAGTGTGCCATGTCAAAGTGGTAAACTATGCTCAAAATGTTGGCAATGGTTTAGACACTTGGTGAAGTGGTAAACTATTTTTTTTAAAAAAAAGGAAAAAGGTGTGATTGGTTGAGATTGGATTGGACCCCACCCCACAATACCCTCTCTCTCACATCTCTCCCTCTTCCCGAATCGGCATACACTCGCCGATTTTCCAACCATTTCGGCAAATGATGTTCGGCAAACTATGTTGGCATTGGTTTGCACTTCGGTAAAGTGGTTTTACCGAAACCACACCGTATGCCCTAAGATCCTTACCCAAATCAAAGATAAGATGCTTATCCAAAACAACAACACGTTTAATCGGATTAAAAAACAGAGAAGGCTGTAGCGTTGGTGGTGAATGACTCCAATTAGTGGTTTTTCGATGAAAGAACATGGTGGGTCGGATGACTTAGACAGATGCGTGGAGGACATGCACACTCGCCCGAGTAAAATGCAAAAATGGCTCATGAGGTTGATACTATTGCCACTATAGACAGAAAAGTATTTAAAATTGCCATTCAAGCCCCCCTTTTAACTCCCCTTAACGTTGGTCGTTCGCCTCAGGGACAAATTTGTCATTTCTCACCTCTGGGGCCATTTTGGCATTATTTAAACCTTAGGGGCCATTTTGGCATCTTAAAAAACAAAATATTTTATATAAAACCCACTCCACCCCCTGTTAAGGGGCGGCAATTCTTGATTCGACCTGAAACCTGACACAAAAAATAAAGATTGTTAAACGTTGCTTCAACGTTTGATTCTTGAGGACAGACCTATTGACCCTATTAAATTATGAACTTAGTACCAACATAAAGACTGTCGTCTGGTAAAGTTTTAAAAAAATATCTTGATTTGAAAATAAAAATCATTACGTGTAAGACAAGCTGCATATCATGAAAATCTGCATTTATATAATGGACACATTAATTCTTGTCTTTCTTCTGGTCTTTATCCACAAATGAGATCAGGATGACAATCTGTGTGATTCTTTCCTTGAGACTGCTTTCAACATACTTCTGTTCTGCATCCGAATAAATAAAAGAATCACAGAGTAAAAGCTTTAAACCAAATTTTAAAAATCGTATTAAGATATCACAAAAATTGTAAGGCACATACGAGAGTGCCACATCACACTGCTACCCCGTGCAGATTGTGACTTTTTAATTCATCAGAGCATTCAAAAAGTTATACCGCACTATAAGAGTGTTGCACCAACTAAACGTTAGCAAAACCTATAACTATCATTAAAATATATAAAACATAAAAGCATTAGGATTAAAAGTATATAAACCTTTACGAGTTTCATTGTCAACCAATGACAAAATGTATGACAATTCTTATTCAAAGAATCCCCTCCCCCCCCCCCCCCCCCCCCCCCCCCAAAAAAAAAAAAAAAAAAACTCAAATAAGGTAGCATTTTAGTCTTCAACCTATATTCATATTTAAAAGATAACAAGAACATCAATCAACAACTAACCTTTTCGTATCTAAGATCCTCTGCAAGTAATTTTTTTTGTCGGAGGTTGCTTAATCACCCCTCAAGAAAATCTTGACCCTTTTGCTAGTGTTATTTCCATTTGTGCTTCAATATTGTTTCTCTAAAACATGGGTAAATTACACTTTTCGTCCTTTATGTATGTATCGGAGTGCAATTGATAGCCTTTAACATCAATAATTACAGTCACAGTCCTTTATTTGTAAAACTCATTACACTATACGTCCTTTAACACTAACCAGGTTAAATTTTTTAGTTAAATATAACATGTGCCTTACACATGAGAGTATTTATGTCTTTATATCCTGATTTATTTAAATTATATTTATATATTTATATATAATAATATATAAAACTTCTCTCTCTCCATTATCTCTGTTTTCTCTCTACTACCATCATCAAGATCAACCATTAAGTATCATCATCATGATCATCACCATCAACATTCATTACCATCATAAAAATTGTACAAAGTAAAAAATATCGTTGGATTTCCCTCTTTCAAACCACCGTTTGTTTAATGAAGTTTACCTTTCAAAAAAAAAAAAAAAACCAACACCTCAAACCTCACACACCCCACCTTCTCTTTCTTCTGATTACCTTTTCCTTTTTACCCTAAACCCCCAATTTCATAAATCTAACAATTTTTCTTCACAAATTCCCAAAGTATTAACCTCCTTCTACAAACCATCATCTGAATTGAAACTTAGTTTGCAAAATATCAAACCAAATTGAAATTTAGTTTACAAAATAGCATATTGCAAGAAAAAAAAAAAAAGAAATTTCAAATTGAAACTCAGTTTTGAAAACTTGTACCCAAGAAACGGAGAGGACGCCGGTGGTGGGTGTGCAGCAGTGGATGTGCGTCGATAGTGGCTGCGACTTTGAGGAGTGAAAAAATCAAGAATCTTGGTAAGAAACATGAATGCAAATCCAGCTAAATGAATGTAGATTTTATGGGATTGAATTATGGGACAAAAAAGGATTTGTTTCAACGGTGGTGGCTAAACCAAGTAAGGAATTGGCTGTTTCGTCTGAACAGTTGGTTTACGAAATGGTGTTGAAGCAAGCAGCTTTGGTTAAAGAGCAGATGAGAGAGAAGGAAGATGTTGAGGTGAAACCTGATGTTGTGCTTCCTGGAACACTTGGGGTGTTGAGTAAAGCTTGTGATAGGAGAACTGAAGAGAGAGGAGAGGGAGTGAGAACTGAAGAGAGGAGGGTTTGTTAATGGATTTTACATGTGGTAGGTTGTTGGTAACAGACTTCACATCTGGTGATAGTGGTTGTTCGTGGGTGGTGGTGGCTGTTGTTTAGAGAGAGAGAGAGAAAGAGTTTAAAGTGTGTTATTTGATCATATTTTCTTTTATTTATATTGTAATAACTAAGTAAAAAGACTAAACTGCCCTTAAGTAAATAGAGTTAACTGAAAGTTTTAACTTTATTAGTGCTAAATGATGAAAGATGTGTCTAATTTTTCAAATAAAGGATTGTGACTGTAATTATTAAAGTTAAAGGCTATCAATTGCAATCCAATACAGACATAAAAGATGAAAAATGTAATTTACACTGAAAATATTGAATAGAAGTAGGCATAAGACAGTAACAGAAGAAATCACTATATCAACTATGCCACAATGCTTCCATCTCATGAATTTTTTTTTACATTCCCTCTTTTTGAAAGTTTTCAACCTCAAAACTAATTCAAATCAAACAATGATTAGTTATGTGTATCCATAGAAAATCTAAAACAATTCACATTATTTGTAGATTCAAATCAAACCTCTGCATAAGCACAATTGTTAACAAAATTATGTTCTTAGTGTCCTAGCAAAAATCAAATAGGATGAAGTCCCAAAGAATCAAACATCAAAGCATCATTACCTGAGATCATAATCTAAACTTTCTCGTCTTAGGGGGTGTTTGGCCTAGCTTTTTTAACAAAGCTTATAGCTTTTTTTTTAACAAAATAAGCTTAACTTGGTGTTTGGTTTAGCTTTTTAAGCTTATGCTTATTAGCTTATATAAGCTAATTTGAAGAAGCTAATTTGAAGATGGTTTTTTAACTTATTTGAAGAAGCTTATTTGTGTGAGGGTGTAAGTTACTCATTTGCCCTCAAATGGCAGTGGATTAATAATTATTGAAGCGACTTATTACTGTAACAAATTAAAGAATGGTGGATTTTACCACTTATTAAGACGCATACTTAATAAGAGGCAAATGGTGGATAATTAATAAGAGGCAGCTTAGCTTATTACTGTAACAATTTAACAAATTATTGGCGAATAATTAATAAGAGGAAATGGTGGATTTTCGGAGAAGAGGCAAGTTGGTGGATTTAATAAGTTGGTGGATACAAATTAATACGTTGGTGGAAGATCAAGTATTAATTAAATATCCATCTACATTTTTGGTCCCTATTTAAAAAGTTGGTGGAAGAGGCAAGGCGTTGTTAGTGGATTAATAATACACAAAAGGGCTTTAATGCCTATACACTGTAACAAGCCAACTTGTGCAGAAGGTGGTGATAATTAATGAAGCAAATTAAAAGAAGCCAACTTCTCTAAGAAGCCATTCTCATGAAAAATGCTAAGGTTGAAGCAAATATGTATTCATTTTCTCGTCAAAATTGCAAAGGTATTAGTGGAGAGCTATTCTCAAGCCAAAGCCATATGGAGAAAAGATCAACTCTTACCATCCATGTAACATCCCAAATTTTGTATGTTATAATATAATATGTTTGTGATGCTAAAGTAATAGAAACGGTAAATATAGATTTGTACCGTAAGTGATAAGTTTAATATATATATATATATATATATATATATAGGGAGGGGCTCATGCTAGAACCATCCTTATTGTGAGAACCTTGAGAACCAATGTGAACACAACCTAAAATAGCTAAAAAAACCCAAAAAAACCTAACCCCCACCCCCCCCCCCCAAACCTAAACCCCCCTTCCCACAAGCTAAAATGCTAAAAATTAAACCCTCAAAAAGCGTAAAAAAATCTAATTTTTTTTAAAATATTTTTTATGCTCAAATCGCTACTTTTAGTGGCCAAAAAATTTTTTTTAAAAAAAAAAAATTTTTTTTTGGCTTCGAAAAGTAGCGATTTTTATATAAAAAATATAAAAAAAAAAATTTGTGTGAATTTTAGCTATTTTTAGGCATTTTTGGTGTGTTCACATTGGTTCTCGCGGTTCTCACAATAAGAGGTGGTTCTCGCATGATCTTCTCCATATATATATATAGAGTAGGGTTCGCACGGAAAGTGTGCTTTTCCTAGAAAGTCTAGGAAGCGATCTGGTCCATCCGATTGGTGTGTTTAAGGGTTGAGATTAAATCAATGGCAATCTTGTAATATTTGAGTTTAATTAATTGATTGTTTTAAATGAATAGGGACAATTTTGTCAAATGGGCGTTTTTTTTAAATCAATTAGATAACTGCAATCCCTACTTTCATGGGATTTTCCCTCTCTCTCTATATTATTGATTTGATTTTCTCTCTTTCTCTCTCCAATCCAACCCTAAACATAATAAAACCTGCGATCCCTACTCCCCCTTGCTGTTGGCGACGCAAAACAGGACCCCAAAAGCATTCAGATTTCGGTTCCAAGGCTTGTTGATACCCCTTTTCTTCACTAGGTATTCATATCTTGTGTTGTGATTAAAGTTCTTGAAGTGCATATACGTTTTCGGTCTTAATCTGCTTGTAACTTGGCTGTGTTTTTTCTGTTTTAATTGATGATTGTAGAGAGGCATGTAAAACACAGCGTCAAGAATCTGCAGGCATGTAAAACACAGCGTCAAGAATCTGCTTGCTGTTAAAACACAACGTCAAGAATCTGCTTGCTGTTAAAACACAGCGTCAAGAATCTGCTTGCTGTTAAAACACAGCGTCAAGAATCTGCTTGCTGTTAAAACACAGCGTCAAGAATCTGCTTGCTGTTAAAACACAGCGTCAAGAATCTGCTTGCTGTTAAAACACAAATGGCCTGCTTGCTGTTAAAACACAATGTCAAGAATCTGCTTGCTGTTAAAACACAATATCAAGAATCCTCCAGCAAATCTGCTGACTTAAAACACAATCAGATTTGTTAAACTCCAGTATAAAAACAAACTGTTGTAAAACACATTATGATGTAATGTAATCATCAAAAAACACAATGTGATGTAATGTGACATAGACAACAACATAAAACACATTCAGAGTGTTAAAATGCAAAATAACTGTTAAAACACAACCTGATTATATATTGACTTCGGATTATTAAAACACACTGACTTCAACCTCTCTGACTGGTAAAACACATCACCAAGAACATGCTGATAGTTTCAGATAAACACATTGACTTGCAGATTTGAATTCGAAAACAATAAAAATTCCGAAAATCATGGAATTTTAGTTAATGAAGATACATTCCAAAAATAAAATTAAAATGTGAAATTACATGATAGCCCTTCTACTTAAAATCCCTCAATGACACATGTCCAAATCTTATTCCTTCCTAGACTTTCTAGGAAAAATAGACTTTCCACCCAACTCCTACTCTCTCTCTCTCTCTATATATATATATCCTAAGTTAACTAAAGGAAAGATGACTAAGTTAGAATGTTAAGTAGGAATGTGACATGTTTTAAAAGTGAAGGGGCTGAAAATGAAAATAAACAATAAATATTTCTTAAAACAAAACATGGTCAGTATTTTGGTGTGTGTGAGGGCGTGCGGTCGAGAGAAAGAACATGGGAGAACCAAAACCCTAAACAAGCTAAATTAATCAAATTGAAAGGGGAATTGAGGACTAATTGAATGCATGAACCAAGAATGTTGATTTCTTAAGCGTTTCTAACATCAAGTAAGTCAAATTTTGTGTTTTAAGTAAAGTTTGATGAAGTGGGTTTGTGAAAGTTGTGATTATATATGAAATTTAGAATGAATATGTGTTAGAATCACCTTATGAAACTGGAATTATGTTAGAATTTCGGATTATCTTGTCGTTTATATGTAAACCCACTTGAATGTAATAAATGCCTTGGAAATGCTGATGAAATGTGTGTTAAATTAGTTGTAGTTTTGGTATGTGAAGATGATTATGGTGGATTGATGTTATATGAACCTGAATTAGAAAGAAAATTATGTGAAAATGTTGGATATGGTGACCTTGATAGGAAATGCTATGAATGTGCTTGAGTTACTTGTACACTAGGCTTGGTAGATGGTACGCACACCAAGTCTTCGATAAAATATCTAGGTGAAGTTAGAATGTAAGATATTTAGAAAAGATCTAGTGAAAACTAAATCTGTCCAGAAAGTTACAGCCGAATGTAAGCGACTGTAACTGGGTTAAATCTTGTCAAAAACTGATGTTTATTGAGTTTGTGATGAACTCCCAGGAAAAACCTTTCAAACCCAATTGGAATTTCATTTTTTCGACGAAAAATGAACGTTTTATGAATTTTTCCGTATCGAAGGTTCAGGCTACGTTTTCTGGCAGAATTTGAAGCCCATTACGAATGTCAAAACTCAATATAGGAATTGAGTTATGATCTCAAATTTTTACTGTAGGAAGCTTCAAGAGGTTATAAAATTCTCCAACTGGAATTATGTCAATTGGATAACCGAGGATTTTTAGATGAATTTTTCCGTGGGCTGCAGTCAGAAAGTGATGAATCTAATTGTTGCCTAGTAAATTATCTTTTATAATTTTTTTGGTAGAGAGTTAGACTCTGAAAATTTAACACAAGGATAAACCCTTCGAGGGGCACGTCACATAAAAAGTTCGTAATTTTTGCAAGCTCGTAAGTACAGTAAACAGACATCCCAAAATAGCTTATTTTCAATGAATTGAACTATTGCAATGTTAGTGAATGATTGATTAATGAAAGTCAAACATTGCATGATCCGAAAGCTGAATAAATGAATGTATGTATGCTCATGTATTCTAATTGTATTATGAAAGATGTGATAATGGATCTATGTAGGACTGTTCATGAGCCGAGCCGAGCCAGGGTAAGCTCGGGCTCGGCTCGATTATAAACCGAGCTGGCTCGGCTCAGATTTTAAACCGAGCTGAAAATCGAAGCTCGGGCTCGGCTTGGTTTTAAACCGAGCTGGCTCGACTTGGCTTGGTTTGGCTCGATTTTAAAAGAAAATATAATATATAGCTCTCAAAATTCAATAGCCTAAAATATTATTCAATACTTCAAAAAAATTTATTCAAAATAAGTTTATCTTAATACATTACAAGCCAAAATCATTTTCAACAACGAAAAATAAGTTTTAGATTTCAATGAAATACAATATGAGTTCATTAGCAAGGTAATTAAGATTCAAATATGCCATGGATATCAAATTACAAGCCTAAATACATATAATAATAACAAGTTTTTTGTAATATCTTATAATGTATACAAAAATAAATATATTATAAAGAAAATAATCCGAACTAAGCCGAGCTGAGCTACAAACCGAGCCAAACCGAGCCAATTCGGCTCGTTACGAGCCGAGCCAAGCTGGCTCACTTTCTAACCGAGCCGAGCTGGCTCGGATCACTTTCAAACCGAACCATATCGAGCGAGCTTTTTCCGAGCTAAATCCGAGCGAGCTTCGAGCTAGCTCCGGGCTACGAGCTTTTTAGACAGCCCTAGATCTATGCCATATGTATGTTAGTAGTCGCCCAATAAAATTCAATGTGACATAGGAACAGAATGATTGATAAGATGAAGAATCATGTTTACTAACAATGTTGTGATAAAATGGAATGAAAGGATATGCATCGCATTAGCAAGGAATCAAGCGAGGAAAGCTAGCGAGTCAAGAGGAGACAAGGGAAGTGAAAGCGAGAACGGACGCTCAAGGTAAGTGAATTTCGATTCACTTCTTGGTAGGTATAATAAATTTTGATACTTATGAATATGGGATATTATGAAGGATTATGTAAAAATCGGAAGTATTAAGCTAAGTAATGCTCTAATAGGACGAAGGTCGTTAACTAAGTCGGAAGTAAATTGGTGAGATTGAACGGGTCGAATAATTCGTAATTAAATATTATGTCACACCCCAACCAATGGCGGAAACATCGGGATGAGACGAAGTGTGAAGATTGCTAGAGACATCATAACGCTATTTGTGACAATATTTAATAAACCAATTTCATTTCATAATTCATTTGTCAACGTTACAAAGAAATCAAATAACGTCAAGTTCAAAGGAATTAGAATACAACATAATCAAAATTGATACAACGATTAAACCTAAACGTCTATATGTGTATCTAGGCATCAACGCTACTTCATTTCAAAGCATCATCATCCTCAACCTGTAACATGTGTAAAATAAAGTTCAATGCAAAAGCAAAGGCGAGTATACAAGTTTAAGCATAAGTATAAGTATAAGTATAAAAGTTTAAAACGAATCCACATGGCAACTTAGTTTATACGAGATCAACCTATCGTGGCATGCAATATTTCTAGCCAACCTCTGTTTACGCAAGTAAGTTTAATTAATTCAACATGACCCAAGTTTAAGGGGGGCGGTGCGTTACTCCTATAGCGCTATACATGTCGAAGGGAGGCTCGTGAGAGCTAATGACTAAAACATATCACATAAGTATGGTCCACGTAAGCATCAAGTATCATAACATAGTATTCATGTATAAGGATTGTTTTGTGCATTGCATAAAGAATAAGTTTAAGTGTAGTTTAATAGTAAAATATGTTACACCCCAAAAAGTGGTAAACATAAAAAAAGGGGTTGCGAGTATACTCACAAATTTGCATATGCTTTCCGATTATCCAATGTGACGAAGTTGATGGGGTTAGAAAGTTGAATGTGTAGGGTTAAAGTTCTAGTATACTTAGAGTCGAGATTCGGTATTTAAAACAACATAAAAGTAAGATATGAGAATAGCATGTGAAAATAATCATCTTCAACACTTAACCCTTGTATGACACTTGGTAACCACAAGGGTTATGATAATGTTTTCATGAGTTGAACACCCATAAGAATCACAACAAGGTTTAGGTCTTAGGTGATGTTCTACTACTTTAACATATAAACACAAGTTCAACATCAAAGGTTCGAATGAGTGTATATATATACTTAGGTTAGGTACTACATATTATTTAGTCCAATAATTCAAGTAGGAGGTAGAAGATTAGGATCTTCATTTAGGCACCTCGTATTATCATAGATGTCATGTATGGGGTAGGAAGGACATGCTTCCATTTAGGAACCCCTTGAATGTTCACCACTTCACTTGGTGTAACAACAACCAAGGAGGGTCACGAACTAGGATTTGCACAATAACATAAACAACCTAACTATAGAGAAATCATCAAATCATGTGAGGATTGTATGTAGGACAACCCAAGTCGTTCCATAATCACTCATGTATCAAAGGCTATGTTTGACATGATTTGTGGGTTGAAACCCTAAACAAAACACCAAGTTTATGAGGTTTAATCCTCTGATTTTAAATGTCTCAACCTTGTTTTTAAGCTTAACCAACCATGGGATAAGTTGTAAGCATTAGGACATAGGTATGAGATGTGTTGAACACAAGTTACATAGGTTTAAATAAGTTTTTGATGAACATAAAAACAAACAGAAAGTTTATGGACGATTTCGGGGCATTTCCAGGTCTGATTTCTCCAAGGAGAAGTCTAGGAATCGAACCCCATGATTATCCAAGTAAGTAGGAAAAAGAATCAAATGATTTAGTTAAGAAATGAGTGAGTTATGCTCATTTTCGTGAAGGGGTGTCAATCTGCTCGAACCCTTGCTTTCAGCTACGGTTTGGAGGATGTTTTGAGAGTTTTTAGTGTTGCAAAAGTGGTAGGGAGGCTGGTTATAAGTGGTATTTATAGGGGGAAGGATTAGGGTTTCAATGGGTTGGGCTTTGGAAGTGTTTAGAAGGGGTTACACCTTGAAACTAGCCCACAAAGCCCAACTATATGGGGCTGAATTTTGCTGAATTGGGGCTGCCATATTTCTTTATTTTTTTATTCTTTTAAAACATTATAATGAGTAATTTTGTTAATTAAGTTGTGTAATAATATGCAACAATGTTTCCCCTAACTTGTAACAAGGTGAAATATGAAATAAAACATGATTTAACTAGGTAAAAAGTGTAATGTACAAGTATGTAATATGTTTGTAAGTGACAAGTATATGTCACATATTAGATGATCAACCGTTGTATAAATAAGCATATTATTAGGGGTTTTTAGGTAACAATTTGAGGACAAGCATGGACATGCATCGTGAATAAGTATCGTATAAGTATGAATTACAAATAAGGATTCGATGTACAATGAATTCCAACGTATGAACATGTATGAATATGTAGATGGCGAATTTAAAGAAATACGAATTTTATTTATGATCCAAGTCTCGGATTTTACAACGAAAAGACGACTACAATAATACAAGATTTCCAAAAATAGCATTACAAGGCGAGCTTTCTAATTATGGAAAGTATGAAAAAGCAGGGCGTTACAGTCTCCCCTCCTTAGGAAATTTCGTCCCGAAATTTATTTAAGAGGTAGATTTAAAGAGTTTTGGTAACAGTTCGATACTTGAGATTTTGAAACGTTTTGAAAAGTACGAGATTTTGGGAAGATAAAGATAAGTTTGTAAAATGATTTGTCGAGCCGAAATGGGTTTGAGGCATAAGCAGGGGTAAACAGGTATAGGTAAAACGATTTGTAATGGCTAATAATTAGAAAGTTCTAAGGGTAATAAGATAAGTTAGGATTTGAATGCTTAAACGAGCTTGATTGTGAACGAGGTTCGTATGAAAGGAAGGAAATAGGAGCATGGGGCGAACAATTGACACTAAATGAACGCAAGTATACGAATGATATGGGCATTAGATAGATGAAAGTAGCATGTTAAGTATGAAGTCTCGTCATGGATAATCGGACATAATGTGTTTGTGAGTTGCTTAAAGCTTGTATTAGGTCCAAGAGGTCTGTAAAACACTGAATTTCCCATGGCACGTTTTACGAAATTTTGGTAACATGGTGAAAACACTTATATATAGGAAGTACCATCGGCATATCCACCATGTTTTGACCATGTTACGTCCGTTTCGTCTTCAGTGTCATGTTACGTTCCGTGTATTACCATACGCAGTAGCACACTCTATGGTTCTCATACGCCTATCACTATAATCCCGTGTGCACCCGTGATTATTTTGATCGTCGCATGATCCGCATAGCTTGTACTAGTTGTGTATGCATCGGGGTATACATAAAAAAGTTTAGAATGTGTACGTACAAGAATATAGTATATAAGCAAGTCCATGTTTAAGTATGTGTGGGACCCACGCAAGCGAATCCCTCAGGTTACGCTCGCGTATAGGTACGAATGTATGAATCATGAGTAAGGATGAAAGTATGAGCATAAGTTTAAGTATGAATACGCATGTATGTATGAGCATAAACATAAAATGTGTAAGTAGTATGTGTACAAGCAGAAGCGTAAAACGTATAAGTAGTATGTGTATGAGTACAAGCATAAAACGTATGAACATAGGTGTAGGCATGAAAAATAAATATTGCGTATATAGTGTTCGTTGGGACATCACGGATCTAAGTGTAATAAACATTCAAAAGGTCGAGTACGTAAATACGAATGATATAAATGATGTTATCGCGAGGTATCGACCAAAATGTGTACGATGATATGCATGTATAGTTGTTTAAACGAAACGTTGAGTTTATTGAATCAAATTTAGATTGAGCTTGGTTTGAAAGGTAGAATATAGTTTGCATATGTAAGAGGATATAAAGTACTTATTGGTCATGCATATCGTATTTTGTAATGAATGGAAATGCTACCTTTGTTTTAAAAGAGTTTACGAAATCCAAAGATGGTCGGTCCCCATGGAGTCTTCTTGCCCACGTGTTTTGAAAAATAGGTGTAGAAAAAGGTAAGTTCGTTTCATCAAAACAAGAAATTTTGGAGTTTTTGTGAATACGTTGATCCTTGGAAAAGGGATTTATCAAAGGTCTTAGTGTTCATTTTAAAGGGTTTTGACAAATGGTTCGTTGATGTTGGAAATATTCTTTGGTAAAACGATCTCATAATATCTATAAGATCCTATAGGTAATTGAGAAAGGTTGGTTTGGTTTCAATTAAGAATGGAAGTCTCTAGTATGACGATATAACGTGAGCAAGTTTTAGTGATTAAGTCGAATACGAAGTTCATGGGCAAGAGTTTCATTGGGCCGATTAAATTGATAGGTAGCATTTCGTAAGGTTTTGAAGTTTGCGTAATAAAATGTTTTAAGACATGATTAAGAATCTCGTGTATATGAATTGAGTACGTTTTGAAAAATCAATGTATTTTGAAATTGGTATGAGTGGGTATTTTGAATAATGATAAACAATTTGGGTATAAAATATGATCGAGTTTGCATAATAAGATATTTTGAAGAGACGTTTTGGTAACGATCACCTAGGTAAGGGAATCACCCCTAACTCGTTGGTGAGGTCGTTTTTAAGAAAAGGGGAGTGGAGTTAATCGTCAAGGTAAGGAAATCACTCCAATCTCGATGATACCTCTCCACTAGTTGTTACAAGGAATATGAATTTAAATTATATGAAAATCATGCATATATAAATGTATCGAAAAGGTTCGATATGTTGTGCGTGTGAAAAGAGAAATCAAAGGTAAACTCGAGGTTGAAAGATTGCATCGTATAAAATGAACAATAGAAACACATGTTTGACCAAAGTTTGGAGTGTTCCAAAACGGAACTTTGACTAACCAAAGTGGTCGAAAAGTCTTTTGAATTTGAGGAGCATGCTTTGGCCTAATAGGTAAAATACTCTCGCCGACAAGTCGGTTAACGGTATTTACCCTTCCGGTTACTACATGTCCCAAATCAATCGAAATTTCGAGACTTGGCGGGATTTATGAAAAAAAAATGCCAAGGAGTGGAACTAGTCGACAAGGTGCGGGTTTCACCCCTAACTTGACGATTTCGTATCCTAAGTGTGGTTGGTACTCGTCGGGTCAAAATTTAATTTCGACGTGTTGACGAGGGTCCACTAGAATTTGAAATTCGAATTTCTCCATCAAGGTGAGGATTTCACTCCTAACTTGGTGGTGAATTCCGTGTAAAAAGAAAGGTAGAAGGATTGAGAGTCATTCACCAAATTGTGGGTTTCACGCCTATTTTGGTGGACTCGTCTCGTTTGTGCAATATGTATGTTGTCGGATTTAGAATAGTCGAGTAAAACGCGTGAGGAAAAGTGTATATTAAAGATTAAACAAACAAGTATAACATGTCAAGAATATCACAATAAAAGTGAAATGATGAAACGAATATTAATGCATAAAAAGTATGTCAAGAACACACATAAAGGATAAGACGATGAAACAGGTATTAACACATAATAAAAATAAGTATAGCATGTTAAGTGTTAAAGCATAAGTGACACATATGCTTACAAGATCAAGAGAATAAATAAAAGAAAATAAGATAGCATGCAAGTAGTTTTTAGTAAAACGTACGAATAAGGCTCTAGAACTATAGACTAGGTTAAAGCATTCCTACTTTTCCTAATTCCCTATAGTTATGGCTCTGATACCAATCTGTCACACCCCAACCAATGGCGGAAACATCGGGATGAGACGAAGTGTGAAGATAGCTAGAGACATCATAACGCTATTTGTGACAATATTTAATAAACCGATTTCATTTCATCATTCATTTGTCAACGTTACAAAGAAATTAAATAACGTCAAGTTCAAAGGAATTAGAATACAACATAATCAAAATTGATACAACGATTAAACCTAAACGTCTATATGTGTATCTAGGCATCAACGCTACTTCATTTCATAGCATCATCATCCTCAACCTGTAACATGTTTAAAATAAAGTTCAATGCAAAAGCAAAGGCGAATATACAAGTTTAAGCATAAGTATAAGTATAAGTATAAAAGTTTAAAACGAATCCACATGGCAACTTAGTTTATACGATATCAACCTATCGTGGCATGCAATATTTCTAGCCAACCTCTGTTTACGCAAGTAAGTTTAATTAATTCAACATGACCCAAGTTTAAGGGGGGCGGTGCGTTACTCCTATAGCGCTATACATGTCGAAGGGAGGCTCGTGAGAGCTAATGACTAAAACATATCACATAAGTATGGTCCACGTAAGCATCAAGTATCATAACATAGTATTCATGTATAAGGATTGTTTTGTGCATTGCATAAAGAATAAGTTTAAGTGTAGTTTAATAGTAAAATATGTTACACCCCAAAAAGTGGTAAACATAAAAAAGGGGGTTGCGAGTATACTCACAAATTTGCATATGCTTTCCGATTATCCAATGTGACGAAGTTGATGGGGTTAGAAAGTTGAATGTGTAGGGTTAAAGTTCTAGTATGCTTAGAGTCGAGATTCGGTATTTAAAACAACATAAAAGTAAGATATGAGAATAGCATGTGAAAATAATCATCTTCAACACTTAACCCTTGTATGACACTTGGTAACCACAAGGGTTATGATAATGTTTTCATGAGTTGAACACCCATAAGAATCACAACAAGGTTTAGGTCTTAGGTGATGTTCTACTACTTTAACATATAAACACAAGTTCAACATCAAAGGTTCGAATGAGTGTATATATATACTTAGGTTAGGTACTACATATTATTTAGTCCAATAATTCAAGTAGGAGGTAGAAGATTAGGATCTTCATTTAGGCACCTCGTATTATCATAGATGTCATGTATGGGGTAGGAAGGGCATGCTTCCATTTAGGAACCCCTTGAATGTTCACCACTTCACTTGGTGTAACAACAACCAAGGAGGGTCACGAACTAGGATTTGCACAATAACATAAACAACCTAACTATAGAGAAATCATCAAATCATGTGAGGATTGTATGTAGGACAACCCAAGTCGTTCCATAATCACTCATGTATCAAAGGCTATGTTTGACATGATTTGTGGGTTGAAACCCTAAACAAAACACCAAGTTTATGAGGTTTAATCCTCTGATTTTAAATGTCTCAACCTTGTTTTTAAGCTTAACCAACCATGGGATAAGTTGTAAGCATTAGGACATAGGTATGAGATGTGTTGAACACAAGTTACATAGGTTTAAATAAGTTTTTGATGAACATAAAAACAAACAGAAAGTTTATGGACGATTTCGGGGCATTTCCAGGTCTGATTTCTCCAAGGAGAAGTCTAGAAATCGAACCCCATGATTATCCAAGTAAGTAGGAAAAAGAATCAAGTGATTTAGTTAAGAAATGAGTGAGTTATGCTCATTTTCGTGAAGGGGTGTCAATCTGCTCGAACCCTTGCTTTCAGCTATGGTTTGGAGGATGTTTTGAGAGTTTTTAGTGTTGCAAAAGTGGTAGGGAGGCTGGTTATAAGTGGTATTTATAGGGGGAAGGATTAGGGTTTCAATGGGTTGGGCTTTGGAAGTGTTTAGAAGGGGTTACACCTTGAAACTAGCCCACAAAGCCCAACTATATGGGGCTGAATTTTGCTGAATTGGGGCTGCCATATTTCTTTATTTTTTATTCTTTTAAAACATTATAATGAGTAATTTTGTTAATTAAGTTGTGTAATAATATGCAACAATGTTTCCCCTAACTTGTAACAAGGTGAAATATGAAATAAAACATGATTTAACTAGGTAAAAAGTGTAATGTACAAGTATGTAATATGTTTGTAAGTGACAAGTATATGTCACATATTAGATGATTAACCGTTGTATAAATAAGCATATTATTAGGGGTTTTTAGGTAAAAATTTGAGGACAAGCATGGACATGCATCGTGAATAAGTATCGTATAAGTATGAATTACAAATAAGGATTCGATGTACAATGAATTCCAACGTATGAACATGTATGAATATGTAGATGGCGAATTTAAAGAAATACGAATTTTATTTATGATCCAAGTCTCGGATTTTACAACGAAAAGACGACTACAATAATACAAGATTTCCAAAAATAGCATTACAAGGCGAGCTTTCTAATTATGGAAAGTATGAAAAAGCAGGGCGTTACATATTAAGCCGAAAGAATATAAGTTAAGAATTTCCTTAGTCCGGATGTTAGATATTGAGTCCTTATGATAGACACCAAATTACGGTCATGTGGGAAGAAACGGGAGGTTAAACGGGTAGTCGGTTTGAAAGATATGCATGTTTTTGTGCAATATATGTTGAAAATATAGAGTTGGGCAGATGCAGCTCAAGAAAAATTAACATTTGTCAAAACAGGTCTGTCGCGCTACGCGACCGTAAGCAGGGAACAACGTCGTGCCACGCGACATAGGTCGCGGCCCGCGACAAAGTGAGCTAAGTCTCTCACGGCCCGCGAGAGACCATTGAACTGGCAAAAATCTTTATTTTGTTTGTTTTGGTTTTCAAGGCCTCATAACTAATGTTAAGATGGTTTTGATTATAAGTAAATGTTATAGGTCTCCGGATAGTAAAAGTATGGATTTATCTTCGTGTTAGTGAAGGAAATCTATACGTGAACGTGTTTAGGAACGAGTAAGTATGTATTTCAAAATGTATAAAACCTATATTATGGAAAGCTGGGAATATGACACGTTAGTATAAGTATATGAGAATAAAGGTGGTAAGCAAGAACTCGTAGGTATGTATGCTTGTATGAATGTATGCATGTATAAAGATGCATATGATTGTATGTACGTATATAGAAATGTAGGCATGTATGTATGTAAGTTGCTATGAATGTACGTAGGAATGGTTTCAATACGATTGAGTATTGACGATTGCTAACGATGTGCCTTGAGATTGGAATGTAATGCAGGTATGAGATCGCCAGGTTCATGAGGAATGGAAACCGATCTTGGACAAAGAATTTAAAAGGATAATCGAATGAATCCAAGTTCATATTGTGGAGTGTTATAAGATTTTCAAATTATATAGTTTAATGTTATATGGTGATGTCAATGACTAACGGATAAGTTGTATATGATGTCCACAGGAACCACACGGATTGCCTCTATCGCTAACGAAGATAAGCTGACGCAGATCGAGTCGAAGCGCAAGGATGGTACGGAAAGAACGATCACATAGTGTGAATTATGTAACGCGCGAAGTGTTAATTAAACGTGAATGTTGTAAATTTCTTCTAGTGAATGTTTGATTTTTTTGTAATTGAGTCTTCACGTAAGAAATGTAATTAATAAAGAAAGAAATTTTAAGGCTCGTATTTCCGCTGTGTCGTTTTTAAGAATTTACGTGTTAGGGCGTAACAATCCATCTACCATTTCTGAAACCATTAACTCTTACCTTAAAAAATCCTATTTATCAAACACCCATCTACCATTTATCAAGCATTCAAAAAATTTGCTTGAAGTGGAGTAACACCAACCTGTTTTCATATACTAAGGTTATCTTGCTCCATATAAAGGAACCAACATTCGTTATCATATACTAGATTTTCGTCGTGGAAAAACGGTTGCTAGTCGTGCTCCTAGGGGACCTAAAGAGATATTTAACTACCATCATTCATTATTGAGAAATGTCATTGAACGAACTTTTGGAGTATGGAAGGCTAGAGGGGAGATATTACAACATATGCATGTCAATTACACCTACGAGACACAAGTGAAGATCGTGCTAGCATCTATGGCAATTCATAATTATATTAGAAAAAAAAGATTCATGTGATGAAGGATTTAACAAGGCGCAACAAAAATCTTACACTCCAAATATTTGTATTGATAGTCGAGGATCTAGTGACATTAATGAAATAAATGAAGACACAAGTACACAACGTAGAATAGATGATTTATACTTGAGTGGAGTTAGAGATATGAATGCAGGAGATCTAACCAAACCAAGATGAATGTTTATTGAAAATTAATGTAGTTTTGTAGAAGTCGTACATCATCCTCGATATATATTTATCAAAAAATGATGGTATAACTCATAAAAACAAAGTAGATACATATAAAATATAAGTTATGTGATAATATGTAACCATGCCCCTTTTGGTCATTTTACCAACATAAGCTAAATAAAAAAAAAAGCTAACACAAACACTCAAAAAGAGCTTATCAACTTGCATAATATAAGCTAATCCAAACACTTAAAAAGAGCTTATCAAATGACAGAAAATAAGCTATAAGCTACTTTAAAATATAAGCATAAGCCAAAAACTAAAAGCTAGGCCAAACACCCCCTTAATATTCCAAAGGGATTTTGTAGGTTCCACTTTAAAATGTAAGCATAAGCCAAAAAATAAAAGCTAGGCCAAACACCCCCTTAATATTCCAAAGGGATTTTGTAGGTTCCATTAAAAATAATCGGAAAACAGAAAATACATTTCTCTATCGTCTGGCATAAACATTGCACCGCCTAAACTCACGCTTGCAAATCACGATCGCCGCTTCAGTTCCATCTGACCTAATTTAACTGACCTAGGGTTGTTTGTTTAGTTCTTAACGGGGCTCTTAATGGTTTAGACTTCTTACTGGTTTACACATCTTACTGTTCAGCACTTAATGGTTCAGACTGTTTGTTTCGCGAGTAGATGTCTGAATAGTTCAGACATCTACCTCTGAATGATTAAGCATTATACTGAGTCTAAATGGTTAAGACCTCTAATTTAAATTGGTCAGACATTTTCCTCTGAACGGTTAAGTATTATACTAGCTCTTAATGGTTCAGACTCTTACCGGTTCAGCACTTAAGCATTCAGAATTTGCCAAACGACCCCTAACTATTTTTTTTAATTAAACGGTAATCTCCACAATCAGCAAATATTCATCGGATAATAAATCATTTGGTAACGCATTCAGATCTCAGAAACATTCATCCATGATCAGATTCACATTCTTCCTCTTCAGTCACGAAAACAAATATATAGTCTTCTCCGCTAGTTCCGGCAGCAACTTAATCAACAAACATCATCATTCCCCGGTGGTTAGTTCGAAGAACAATTCATCTGCTCGAAGATTAACTATTCTGACACTTTAGACTATCACAATATTGTGATATCTTATAAGTATCCACAGTACAGTTGCATCTCTAGACGCTAATCTTGTTGACCGGCTTGGCGAAGACCCGGGACTCAAACCGTAAGACTCAATCTGACCCTGATCTGTAAAGTCTGAACTTCTTATGATCACGAATTCACGAATCCAGATCAAATGCATCTCCAGACAATCTGAAGTCGGAACCACCCGAATGCTGTTGCATTGTCACGAATTTCAAAAATGCTGGAATTTCAATATATTCTATGAAATTTTTATTCCCCCCCCCCTTTTTGCAAATTCTGACGTCTTATGATGTACGTAGTGCGTGATAGGTTTTATGTATATTTTTAGCGCTTTTTTTACACTTTAGTCAAGTTTTAAATTTATAAAACACGATATTTTACTAACACTAAACACACATATGGGCAAGTGCACCCATCGTGAGCGTAGTATAGCGTTGGTAAGATACCAAGGTCGTCCAATGACACAAAAGCTTTTAGTACCGGTTTATCCTCAACGTCTAATCAAATCAAAATTTTAGAAAAAGGTTTAAACATGAAAATAAAAACTAAAAATGCTGAAAATAAAAATAAAATAAAAACAGATAGACAAGATGAATCACTTGGATCCGACTCGCCTTTAGTGTAACCTTTGATTATTTTCGCACTTTTGCACTTTTTAAGAGATTATCTTAGTTATAGTAGTAGGCCCCTCTTTTGAAGGTGACGTTACCCTTAACCAGTAGTTTGAGTCAGCAAGGATACAATCCTAAAGGGTTGGATTATTGAAAGATAATTAATTAAGTTATTAATGCGTAATGTGGTAGGCCCCTGTTCTGAAGGTGATGTTACCATCGGCTAAGTAGTTTGAGTCAGCAGGGATACAATCCTAAGTAGCCGGGTTAATGTTTTAATAATAGTTTACATATGAGGGGATCAAGAAATTCGAACCCCCGCCATCCAATACCAGTGGGTATTGAAGGAGGTCCTACTAAGCTTGACCCAGGTCCTTGCAGGATCTATACACTGAACAAGACAAGACGCTTACCAAACCATTCCCTTAACCCCCGACCAGGTAGCCAACATATCTCCATATAGACCGTGGAGATATGAATGGTGTAAATCTTTTATTTTACATAGACAGTAAAATAACGCCAAGACACCACGGATAAATGATAAGGAAGTTTCACCTTGAACATAAGAAACTAGTTATTAAAGTCATTAATACATAACCAAATAAAAAGTGCGAAAAGATTAAAAATAAAAAGTATTACACGAAATGTTTGTCTTCACCAAGTGATGTAAGAGACTTAGGCAAACATGGCCTTTGATTGTCAAGAACTCTTACTATCAATCTTGGATCCCGAGACTACTACACACACTCTATGATGGATGATGGATGATGGTGCTGGATGTGGGTTGTGATAGTGGTGGTGGGTGGGTGAAGTGTGAGAGAGGTGGTTTGCCAAGGGATGCCTTTGAAGTGAACCAAGCACCTCTATTTATAGCCTGCACAGAAGCCCGGACATGGCCCCGTGTCCATTGGGCACGACCCCGTGTCCATCGATCTTCCATCGATCTTCTCTTTCTTCATTAAATGCAGTTTGTCTGCATTAGTTGACCACGCCCCCGTGTCTGCTGGGCATGGCCCCGTGTCTGCTGGGCACGACCCCGTGTCTGCTGGGCACGGCCCCGTGTGTAAAAGCGTATCTGTAGTCTGTACTATCAAGATTTGCTTGGATTCTACGAATCTTAGCGTTGACCACGGCCCCGTGTCCGCTGGGCACGCCCCCGTGTTGGGAAATAGAAGCTTCTACAACTTTGTCTTTTCTGCAGAAACTTGGGCACGCCCCCCATGTTTAATGAGCACGGGGCGTGTTCAGCCTTCTGTTTTCTTGTTTTTGCTTGGGAAGATGCTGTCGAGGGGTCGGGCATGCCACGTTTATTCCTTTTCTTGTATTATTGTTAGATTTAGCTGGATTTTTGCTTCTTTTGTTCATTTAAGCTCATTTAACCCTGAAAATACAAAAGGAAGACAAATAGTACTAAAAAGGGTCAGTTATATGCCTTATTTGATGTAATTTATATGTTGCATTTTACACACATCAAATACCCCCACACTTGAATCTTTGCTTGTCCTCAAGCAAAACTCTTTATAATGTGGCTTACACTCCCAAATGGAATGGGTAGAAGAGAAGTTTTGGGCTTGTCTTGAGTGTCAGGATTCCAAGATCTTTATTAGGTTTTATTTTTATGTTATTTACAATCCTATTCGTTATGATTTAATTAGAATATTACATAAGAGAAATTACTTATTCGGGCATAACATGCCTCTTTAAAATTCCATTTATATACAAGTTCACATACCTCACGGGAGATCACTCAACACTCGGCCGAAGATGTATTTTTGTGAAATATTTGGGACCGGCATGGAACTTACTTCTACCATATGCTTGCCAAGCAATCAATCCTCCTCCTTTTTAACTATACACCTTTGTAAATATCAAGAGGACTTTGGGGAAGGGTTAGGCTTGGGTTAAAGGTAGGTGGTTTTGGGTTAGTGGTTAGTAGAAAAGGGCGAAAGGCGTAAAAAGCATCGGTTTTCGTAAGAGTTATTTTTGTGATTTTTTATTTAAATGAAGCAATTTTTTCAAACAAAGTTCCTTTTTAATGAACTTGTTTGTTTATTTCTTGACTTCATCATCATTTTTTTTGATAAGGAATGTTATATGAAAACCGAGCATTTTACTAAAATAAAGGGTTTAAAATGAAAAAGGGTTTTGGTGGGTAAAGAGTGTTTGTTTTGTGGGTTTAGAAATGAAAAGGTTTAGACTCAAAGGGGTTAACTAGGGGGATTTTGGGTAGGTGGTAAAAAAAAGAAAAATAATGGTGTTGAAAGAAAAAGGGTTAGTCCTAATGCCTCCATCATTTACTTACTTGGGTTTAAGTTGGTAAGGACCAGGAATGTATCGTCATGGCAAGTTCTAGAGTCGTAAGAAACCAAACGGCTATTCACACAAGAAACGAAAAATGAGCATTTTGTTTAAAGATGTGTATATGTATGCTCAATAAAGGCTCAAAACTCACTTTTTGTGGGAATGGGTTTTTATGTGATCAAGTATATATAATTAAATTTTAACTAGATTTGTCATGCCGTTTCATAATTTTCTTATGTTGGTTCTTTTTATCACGACGCTATCGGTTGTAAATTTGTAAAAATATAACCTGTTTAGAACTTGTTACTCCCAAATTAAACCAAGACAAGTAAAAAAAATGAAAAAATTTGGGGTGTTTAGCGGTTCCAATAGAGTTTTGTGTAAGGCTTGTAATTAGGACTTGCAAAATTTAAGGTTTTAGCATCGCCGCACACTTAAATTACACATTGTCCTCAATGTGTCCCAAAAATAAGTTTTTAGGTTGATTGAATGTGTAAAAGGTGTGTTAAAAACAAAATTTTATGTTACTGGGCATCTGGACACGGCCCGTGGTGTCCGGGCACGGCCCCGTGTTCAGGTTGCCAGTAACAGAAATTATTAGAAAGTAACAGAAGGCTGGGCACGGGGGCGTGTTCTGTCTAGTTACCTTAACTGGGCGTTTCCTGCAGATTTTTTCAGCATGGGGCCGTGTTGGCTAGGCACGACCCGTGCTGAACTTGCTGTAATGAAGAAAAATTGTCGGGAGGCTCTATTTTTGTGCATGGGGTGTTGGTTCAAGTTTCCCTTAGTATCCTTCACCATCCCGAGTGTGTTTTATTCCTGAAAATTAAGACTAAACTAGAAAGCATAAAGTTAATCTAAACTAAACTAAGGATAGTTCCGCGGAATGCCTCCGTGGTGCGCCACGTTTATAAGGGTCCTTGGCTAGACCCAAAGTCAGTCATATGTTACCCAAGTGGGATGTTTTGCATCCCATGTTGCACCGTTGGAGAGCATCATCCAAACTTGAGTCTATGACTTTCATGTAATTGACCAGGTCGTCATCTTCTACTCTCTTACCGACCCCAAACTTCATCTTCTTGTCCCCAACCCTCAATGTTAGTGTCCCTCATTCATATCCACCACTGCGTGGGCCATAGCTAGGAATGGCCTTCCTAAGATGAGTGGTACTTTGGTATCCTCCTCCATATCTAGTATGACAAAGTCGGCTGGGAAGACAAATTCGCCGACTTTAACCAATAGATTTTCAGCGACACCTTGTGGATATTTGACGGACCTATCGGCGAATTGTATGCTCATTTTTGTAGGACTTGTTTTCCCTAGGCAGAGTTAGTCGAACATTGATGCGGGCATGAGGTTGATGCTAGCCCCGAGGTCGGCTAGTGCATTGCGAATGGGAGATTCCCCAATTGAACAAGGGATGGTGAAGCTTCCGGGATCGATCTTCTTTTGCGGGAGTTTGTTGAGTAGCAAGACGGAGCATTTTTCGCTTAAATTAACTAATTGCAATGATTCAATTTTCCTTTTGTGAGTGAGGAAGTCCCACATAAATTTTGAATATTTAGGCATTTGGGTTAGGACTTCAACAAATGGAATATTAACATGCAATTGTTTTAGTAAATTTACGAACTTTATGAATTGCTCATCGGTCCTTTGGCGAAGTAACCGACCGAGGTACGGTACCGGAGGATTTTTGGTGGGCTCTTGATTTGGTGGAGGAGTCGTCTCTTGTTGGGGTGTTGGTGGAGTTGTGGTTTGGCTAGATCGGCTCTTTTCAGTTAGGGGTGACGGAGCCTCCTCGGGACCTACGATACGGTTTCTCAACGTGATGAGATGCACTTGCGCCTTTGGGTTGGTTTCGGTATTGCTTGGTAACGCGCCTTGTGGTCTCTCGGAGAAATTTTGAGCTAGTTGATTTATTTGTTTTTCAATGTTTTGAATACTAGCTTGTTGATTTCTAAAGTTCGATTCCAGTTGTTGAAATCGATCCGAGTTTTTCTTTTCGGTGTCGGAGATGAGGCGAGATACGGTATCTTCAAGCCTCTCTCGTCCCCCTTGTTGTTGTTGAGAGAAATTTTGTGACTCGTTTCTTGGTTGTTGAAAGTTTGTTCGTTGGTTTAGATTTTGTTGGTTACTCCTATTGCCGGGTTCTCTCCAACCAAGGTTAGGGTGGTTACGCCATCCTTGGTTGTAGGTACCCGTTGGAGGACCCGACGGCCTAGGTCTATTATCAATGTAGTTTACCGATTCTGTTTGATAATCCATTTCTTTCATACAACTCTAATTTTCATGTGGCCCACCACACCCTTCACAAGCCATAACCGAGGCCGTTTTTGCCATTTATAACTTTTTGATTTTTGAAGAAAGGGCCTCGATTTGGGCTTGCAATGAGGTGCTTTCATCAACCTTATGGGCGCCCGGGGCAATAGATTTTGTGCCTCGGGGAGTGTGCCACTGAAAATTGGTTTGAGCAATTTCCTCAATTTGATTATAAATTTCATTTGGGCGACGGTTACCTAAAAGTCCCCCGGAGCTAGAGTCAAGTGTTTGTCGTGTGTGTGGTAACAACCCATTATAGAAAGTGGATACTTGTTGCCATACCGCAAGACCATGATGAGGACACTTTCTTAGTAGCTCCTTGAACCTTTCCCAAGTTTCATATAAGGATTCCCCGTCCTCTTGTGAATATGTATTAATTCAGTCATTAATTTAGCCGTTTTAGCACTAGGGAAATACTTATATAAAAACTTTTGGGCTAGTTCATCCCAGTTGTTTAACGAACCAACTGGGAGGGTATTAAGCCAAGCCTTAGCTCGGTCTTTTAGTGAAAATGGAAAAATTCGAAGACGGATGGCGTCATTTGATGCTCCATTGATCCGAAAAGTATCACATATTTCCAAGAAGTTAGTAATATGTAAATGGGGATTTTCGTCCGCAAGCCCATGGAAGGTTGCAGAGTTTTGGAGCATTTGTATCAAATGCGGTCGAAGTTTGAAGTTGTTGGCCTCGACATTCGGTGCATTGATAGCGGCACCGAGGTTACCCACGGTGGGTCGTAGGTAATCCATGAGGGTACGTTGATCCGCCATTGGAAGTGGGTCCCCCGAAACTTTCTCTTGGTTTTTAGCTTTGAGTTTTTTTCTTAGAAAGGGTTCGGGTTTGTCTAAAGGTTCTTTTATGTCTCTACTAGAACTGGAGCTCATACACTGCGTAGAAAGTTCAGATGTGGCACCTGGGTTCCAAGTCCTGTAATAAAAACAAAAAAGAACGTTGGTCAGAAGTTTCACCACGGCCCCGTGCTCAGATGAACACGGACCGTGGTCGGAGATACAGTGATTGTTTTCCGGATCCCTGTTACTCGGGAGCTCGACACGGCCCTGTGTTGCACCGACACGGCCCCGTGCTCAACTCTCTGTAACTCGGAAAATAAAAACTACCAGTAAAAATGCTGGGCATGGCCCGTGTCCGACCAGGCACGACCCGTGGTGAGCTCTGCAGAAGTTGAAAATTTAAGAAAAATCCTAAAAAAACAGAAAAATAAGAAAAACGATTAGGCCGTTGATTCCTAACTTTCTTAAAATCCTTGTGTCCCCGGTAACGGCGCCAAAAACATGATGTACGTAGTGCGTGATAGGTTTTTATGTATATTTTTAGCCATTTTTTTACACTTTAGTCAAGTTTTAAATTTATAAAACACGATATTTTACTAACACTAAACACACATATGGGCAAGTGCACCCATCGTGAGCGTAGTATAGCGTTGGTAAGATACCGAGGTCGTACAAGCACACAAGAGCTTTTAGTACCGGTTTATCCTCAACGTCTAATCAAATCAAAATTTTAGAAAATGGTTTAAACATGAAAATGAAAACTAAAAACGCTGAAAATAAAAATAAAATAAAAACAGATAGACAAGATGAATCACTTGGATCCTACTCGCCTTTAGTGTAACCTTGGATTATTTCTGCACTTTTGCACTTTTTAAGAGATTATCTTAGTTATAGTAGTAGGCCCCTCTTTTGAAGGTGACGTTACCCTCAACCCAGTAGTTTGAGTCAGCAAGGATACAATCCTAAAGGGTTGGATTATTGAAAGATAATTAATTAAGTTATTAATGCGTAATGTGGTAGGCCCCTCTTTTGAAGGTGACGTTACCCTCGGCTAAGTAATTTGAGTCAGCAGGGATACAATCCTAAGTAGCCGAGTTAATGTTTTAATAGTAGTTTACATATGAGGGGATCAAGAAATTCGAACCCCCGCCATCCAATACCAGTGGGTATTGAAGGAGGTCCTACTAAACTTGACCCAGGTCCTTGCAGGATCTATACACTGAACAAGGGAAGACACTTACCAAACCATACTCTTAACCCCCGACCAGGTAGCCAACATATCTCCATATAGACCGTGGAGATATGAATGGTGTAAATCTTTTATTTTATATAGACAGTAAAATAAAGCCAAGGCACCACATACAAATGATAAGGAAGTTTCACCTTCAACATAAGAAACTAGTTATTAAAGTCATTAATACATAACCAAATAAAAAGTGCAAAAAGATTAAAAATAAAAAGTATTACACTAAATGCTTGTCTTCACCAAGTGATGTAAGAGACTTAGGCAAACATGGCCTTTGATTGTTAAGAACTCTTACAATCAATCTTGGATCCCGAGACTACTACACACACTGTATGATGGATGATGGATGATGGTAGTGGATGTGGGTTGTGATGGTGGTGGTGGATGGGTGAAGTGTGAGAGAGGTGGTTTGCCAAAGGATGCATTTGAAGTGAACCAAGCACCTCTATTTATAGCCTGCACAGAAGCCCGGACACGGCCCCGTTGTAACGCCTCGTATTTTCGTATTTCCATTTGTTTTAGAAAATAAGTGTTCGTTTTCCTATTTTTGGAATCACAGTCAAAACCAGATCGAAAAACGGATTAAAAACAACAAACGACGCATTTTTACGCGCTTTTTACCGTAACCGACGATCAGACGCGCAAACGTCTACTGACACTATTTTACGCCTTTTTAAATCTAAAATTTTAGTTTACGAAGCTACGTGGAGTTCGGGATTTGAAAACGGGTTCGCGAGTATGTTTGGGCCACTCAAAACATGGGAATTGGGCTTGTGAGCCTGGGGCCCAAGCCCTTAACCCAACCCTATGTACTTAAGTGTAGACCAAAAAAACCCTAAATCCATTTCTTTTTGCATATCATCAGCCGCATAACTTTCCCTCCCTTTCATTTCAATGTCTGCATATCAATTCCAAACACCAAATTGGAGAAATCAAACTTAACCACTAAATACACACACATGAAGTCCCTTTTCACCTCTGCAACATCTCGATCCCTCTTCCTCTTCCGATTTTCCAGCCGTCGGAGCCGGATAACGGGCCGACCAAACCCACTGACACCATCTCTACCCCCCCCCCCCATCTCGGTCTCCCTGTTCACCTGAATGGCCGGCCGACCACCACCTGTGGTGGCGGCGTTCAACGGTTGCAACAACAATGGCGTACGGCGGCGACAAGTCTAGAGAGGCGGAGAGAGACGGTGAGAGAGAGAGAGGGAAGAGAGAACCTCACTGGAGAAACCCGACGTGACCGGAGACGTATGGGGTTCGCAACGGGATTCACGCATCACGACTTTCGGTATATCATTCCTGTTGTTTAATTTTTTTTCGTTCAGTCACAAGTATTACAGATTTCATGATAATGTTCAAAGAACTAAATTTACGAGATCATAACAAACAGTGACGTATAGTTCCGTTGATCCGTCAGGGATAGACGAGCCTTGCCGAAGGTGCTTAAAGGCTGCCAAAGGAGCCTACACATGTGGGAGCTGCAGCGGGTTCACGGGAGACCTACCGGAGCACTCGAAGACGTCACCGGAGCTCGACGACGAAGTCACGACATGAATTGATACTCCACAGTTGCGGTATATCTTTCTCTTGTCTGATCATACTTTTGCCTTTTAAAGAAACATGAATTGAACATTAAAACCAATACATATATTATAGTTAAAAAGGACTTTTGGAAAAGAACTTTTGGGAAAAGGACTTTTGAAAAGGAGTTTTTAAAAAAAGTGTTTGGATTAGCTTATTGATGTAAAATGACTAAAATGGGCATTCTTTTAGATATAAGGGGGGGTAAAGAAGGGGTATATTGGTAATTTGTAGTTTGAAAAGTTAAAAGCTGGCCAAAAAGTCACAAAATTTTGACTTCTTGAAACCTCCTTTTTCTTCTTTGCAAAAAGCCATTTTTAAAAGGACTTTTGGCTTAGCCAAACACAAAAACAACTTATTGGCTTTTTGATAAGTCAATAAGCCAATAAGTTGTTTTGAAAAGCTTAGCCAAACATGCCCTATATATATATATATATATATATATATATATATATATATCCAGTTTGATGTTTTGTTTATGAGAAGGAAAAGTTAACTTAACCATTTTCAGTTTTGTTTTGTTGATACTGTTCTTTTAAATGGAGAAGGTGATGTTTTTGTTTTTTTTTTCTTTTTACCAATGAACGAGGTCAACTTAATTCAAAGTTCATAAAAGTAATTATGATGACATTCCTTTTTTGTTTAAATTCTTTTATTTTAATAATATAACTATAAAATTTAAAACTAGATAATTAATGTTTTATATTAATACTTTTATAACATCAAATTTACAAACTAGGAACTTTTTAGCTTATAAATCTAATTCGCAAACCTCAAATATTTGGAATTTTATTTAACGAGTTCGTACACGTATTTCATATCTAGTGTTGGGATTGAACCCTATCAGAGGAACAGATAATTAAAGCCAAAACTGGATCAGAGCAGTGGATCCAGAATAAGCAGATGTTTACATACAAGTCTCTCCCCTTGAAAGTGATTACAACAACTGATGACCTCCTATCTGCTAATCTTGCTATCTGCTGACTTACAACTGCTGCTCAAAACTAGATCTGATGAAAGACTAAAGTCCTGCTGATTCAATCTACTGCTTTGAGTCAAGCACTGCTGATCCGGACAAGTGCTGCTGGGTTCACAGCAGTAGAAGGTTGCAGCAGCTGATCAATAGTTTGCTTTGTAATGTAATGTAATAGCAGTAGTTAGACACAGCAGTATTTGTATAGATCAGAGGTTAGAGTTTGTTAGGAGGTTAGATGTCACTTTCATGGTGACGTCAGCTAAGATGCTCAGTAGTTTGCAAGTGCCTATAAATAGTTCAGTACTTTGTACTGTTCTATTAGTTCTTTTGCATCATTCGTCTTCTTTGCACGAACAAACAACTGAGCTCTAGCTGAGGGGGAGTTTGCATTCATTCATCAATCATTGTAATCGTTGTTGAAATAAATTCAATCTTTCGGTTCATTGTGTAAAGATGTTTGATCAAAGTATTACTCTCGTTTGATTGTATGCAAAGTTTGTTTTCATCTTAATTCCGCTGCACACTCATTCACTTTCATCTTAATTTCAAACACAAAATACAATCAAAATCAAACTCAGATCCAACAATTGGTATCAGAGCTAGGACAGTCAAATTTGATTTAACAATCATTTTGACGTAAATAGTTCAGCTCAAAACAGTTGATACTGATCGTTTGTTCGTCGTTGAAAAACAGAGTAAGGTTTAATCACCATTAAAGTTGATTTCTCAGTATCTTTAAAACAACAAGAATGACATCACAATCTCAGGACGATAAAAACAACATCGGCTCTCTTTTTAAACCACCTATGCTAAAAAGAAATGAGTACAACATCTGGCAGAGGAGGATGGGTCACATCCTCGCTCAACAAAGCACAGGTTGTTGGAGGTCTGTCGTCTTTGGTCCCCATGTTCCAACAGTGCCAAGCGCTGAAGATACTAAAAAGTTCGTTCCAAAACCAGTTGAAAATTATACCGAAACCGACTTTCAAAAGATCGAACTAGATGCTAAAGCGTTTAGCATCATAGCTTCAGCGCTGCCCAATGAAATATATGCTGGACTGTTACACTGTAACAGTGACAAAGAATTGTGGGACGCGCTTAAGGAACAGTTTGGGGGTACTGAAGAAGTCATAGAAAACAATAGGGAAATCCTGAACCAACAGTATGAAACATTTTGTCATGTTAAAGGTGAATCACTGACGCAACAATTTGAGCGTTTCAGTTGTCTCATCAGTGAACTGAGGCTTGTTAAAACCATTTTCACAAACTCAACTCAAAATAGCAGGTTCCTCAGGTCATTGCCAGAAAAATGGGACACCATAGCTTTTGTCACCCGAAATTCACTTGAGTTCAAGGATCTGACCTTGACCCAACTCCATGGTCGACTCCTGACCTACGAAAGGGAGTTGAACCAGAAAAGGAAGTTACAAGAGTCAGGAAAAACCGTTGATGATTATACATTCGGTAATACTGCTCTTTTGGGTCAAGAAGAATCTGGGAGTAGTGGTAAGGAACAGGGTTATGATCACTTCATTGACATAACTACTGGTGCAAATTTTAACAACCCTGATCCTCACTCTACAAGTTATGCATTCACTGCAAACGAAAACCAGATGTCAGACAATCTAAGCTTTGAACTCAATGATCTACAGCATTTTGACCCCACTGATTTAGAGGAAATGGACATCCTGCATCAACTGGCCTTGCTAAGTGTTAGAACTATCAAATTTTATAAAAGAACAGGGCGAAAATTCCCAGGGTTGCATGGGAATCTAAGGGTTGGGTTGGATAAATCGAAAATCAAGTGCTACAAGTGTAATAGGTTAGGACACTTTGCTAGGGAATGTAGGAGTCAAACTGCTGGCCCCATAATCACTCATCGTAGTTCAAACCCTAGACCTCAAAATCAAAACACTGTGCACTATGCCCAATATGCCCCAGCAGCTCAAGTGAACACTGCTCACTATGCTGTTGCCCCTGTGCCAGTACATTATGTCCAAACAGCTGCTCCACAAATTCAATATGTTCAAACCCCTGTCCCTCAGGCACAAGTGCAACCTGCACCTCAAACCACTGCTCCAGCAGCAGTACAACCAGATCAACAAAGTTTTTTCACTCAAGGGTTTGTTGACTGGAGCAGTATGCCTGAAGACCTCAGTGATGAAAATTTTGCACTCTATGCTTCCAATGTTTCTTCTCATGATGAATTTTGTTTGATAGC
Source organism: Helianthus annuus (assembly GCF_002127325.2). NCBI lineage: Eukaryota > Viridiplantae > Streptophyta > Magnoliopsida > Asterales > Asteraceae > Helianthus > Helianthus annuus. Next base: position 150,355,808 of record NC_035442.2, read on the forward strand.
ATTAGAGTCAATACAGGAGGGTGTTGAATCTGAAGAGGAACAGCTGGTTTCTGAAACAGTGGATGAGGTGATTGAAGCAGTGGTTACTGCTGTGGCTAATGAAGTACTGTTGGGAGAAAGTTCAGGCACCCTGATTGAACCACTGACAGATCCATGGTCAGAAGAAGAAAAGGCAGGTGAGAAAGAAGAGAGAGCCGAAGATGAGGAAAATCCTCAATGTGATTGTGCAATGATGGCTGCTGCCAAGGTATCACCTCAAGTTCTTGAAAAACTGTGTTCTGACAATTGCATTATTGCTTTTGCTAACATCAAAGAGGTGAATGAAAATCTTCGTGATAAAATCTTATTTGATGAAGTTAAATTTGAAAGATCTCTAAAAGAACTTAAAAACAAATTGGCTGAAAAAGAGAAAGAGATTAGCAGCATGAAAGAAGAGTAAAGCATAACCAAAGCCCAACTCCAAACCTTGGTAGAAAAATACCAAGGTTGCAAAAAGGAGTTAGAATCCACCCAGATCACATGTGAGAGATGGGTGGAATCATGCAAAGGGTATGAGGTTATGCTTGAGAAACAGATAAAAAGCAATGTGAAATTTGGGGTTGGCTATAGAAAACATGATGATGAAAACATTGCTTTTGGAAAATCTGTCTCAACCACTGATGGGACTGCTGAGTTCATTCCCACAAACAAGAATGGCCAAGAAGTGAAGATCACTGACAAACTTGGTAACAAAATCACACTTGACAGACCAATGGGCCCCTCTGCTTTTGAAGAGATTGAAAATCATCAGTTTAAACCAAAATGGTCTGATGAGTGTGATATTCTTGAAAATTTCAAGCCAATGGACTTTACATCAACTGATGGTGTTAAAGCTCCAAAAGCTAAAGTCATTCCTCTCAATGACATCCCAGCAGTGGTTAAAACCTCTGCTGCAAAGGAGTCTGAAAAGAGAAATTAGAAAGAAAAAATTGATAACTTGTTTTGTGAATTCTGTGAGAAAAGGAATCATCTAACAAAAGACTGCTTCCACTTAAAAGCTTATGATTTAACCAAAACAAGTGTCATTACTTCTGCTGAAAGTTTCAGTGTTTGTGGTAAAACAAACCATAAAACTCAAGCATGTGTGTATCTCAAAAACTTTGACGAGAAGAAGAATGAGTACATTGCTAAAACATCCTTGAGTTCATCAGCATCATCAACATCTGTCAAATTCACCAAGAAACAACCACTGTTTGTGCCAGTTCAAACAGCTGTCACAAAACAGCTGAACCAAACATCTGTTAAAAGAGATGTTCAGGTTACTGATGCACCTCCTGCCAACCAATTCAGAAAAGGCAAGGAAAAACAGTCTTACCAAAGGATTCCACACGTTTATGAGGTCTACAAAAAGTCCTCTAAACCCAGAGTGAATAGGCATCCTTTTGGTTATCAGCAGGTGATTGGTCAAGACCCCCAATAGTGGTTAGCAAGAAACAGTACTAAAACTGTTCAAACCCCTGATCTAACTACTGTCCTTCACTCTGCATCCACACCAGTCACTGTTGACACCCCATCCAAAGCCCTGCTGGCTTTGGAGACCTTAATGAACTAATCCTCTTACTTCATGTGTAGGGAGCTTCTGCATGCTTTGATAGTCTTTGGTATGTAGATAGTGGAGGGTCCAGGCACATGACAGGATGTAAAGCCCTCCTCAAAGACTTTAAAATCCATGGAGGGGGTGATATATCCTTTGGGAATAATAGTAAAGGAAAAGTTCTGGGGTCTGGTACAGTGCAATCTGGAAATGTAAAATTTGAAAATGTCAATCTAATAGACAATCTGAAATTCAACCTTCTGAGTGTATCTCAAATGAGTGACAAAGGGTTTGGGTCATTCTTCACAAAAGATTGTTGTAGGATTGTTGGACCAGAAATGGTCAGAAAGATTGAAGCAATAATCAAAACTGGTCAAACTAAACTTGTTGCTCAAAGAAGTGGCAATGTTTATGTTGTTGACATGTCAAAAGAGTGTCCCAGAGCTGATGCCTGTCTGTTCTCAGCTGCCTCTAACAAAGAGACAGAACTTTGGCACAGAAGGCTAGGGCACACAAATCTTAAGACAATCACAGAAATTTCAAAAAATGGTTTGGTAAGAGGCCTACCACAAAAATTGTTTTCATGTTCTGAACATTGCATTTCCTGTTTAAAAGGAAAACAACATAAAAGTTCTTATAAGTCCATTGAAGAGCCCAAAACAACCCAGTGTTTGCAAATGCTACACATGGATTTGTTTGGCCCAGTTCAAGTCATGAGCCTCAAAAAGAAAAGATATTGTTTGGTTATTGTTGATGACTTTTCTAGGTTTACATGGACTTTCTTTTTGCATTCTAAAGATGAAACTGCAGGCATTTTGCAAGACTTTGTGATACAGGTTGAAAAGCAATTTGACCTTCCAGTGAAAAGCTTCAGGAGTGACAATGGCACAAAATTTAAAAATAAGGAGTTGGATGCCTTCTGTGTGAAGAAAGGGATTGTAAGGCAGTACAGCATCCCTAGAACACCAGAGCAAAATGGGGTTGTTGAAAGAATAAACAGAACTTTAATTGAGGCTGCCAGAACCATGCTTGCATATTCAGGTTTGCCACTAACTTTCTGGGCAGAGGCAGTAAACACTGCTTGCTATGTCAAGAATAGAGTTTTAATAAACCCCAGGCACAAAAGACTGCTTATGAAATTCTGTATAAAATTAAACCACTGATCTCATACTTCAAGGTGTTTGGCTGCCCATGCTTTATTTTGAACTTAAAAGACTCCATTTCAAAATTTGCAGCCAAAATTGATTGTGGTTATCATCTGGGACACTCAGCCACTGCCAAGGCCTACAAAGTGTTCAATACACGGACCAAGGCAGTGGAGGAGACTTTGAATGTAAAGTTCAATGAACTTTCCTCAATGAAAATCCCAGCAAATCCTGCTGATCTGTTTGATCTTGAAAAGTTTACTTTTGAAAATACTGCTGTCAAGACTAACAGTGCAGGTCCAACAGAGGATACAACACCAGACTATGGCTATGAAATCATCATCCCTCAAAGGTCTGCCACAAATGGAAAAGCATCAGTTGTTCAAAACAGCTGTCAAAGCTCAACCACTGCTACCTCAACAGTTGTTGACCAAAGTAGCCCTTCTACCACTGCTTCCACATCCTCAAACACTGCTGACAAAAGTCCTCAAACAGTGGATAAAAGTCAGCAGTGGTCCACTTCATTACCTCCTATTCCACCACCTTTTGAAGCCATTGCTGGGTCATCAAAGTCACCAGCAGTGGTTAGCTCAGATGATACACATTTGCAGCCTTCACCAACAAATGCCATCATACCATACCAAGGAGATTTAATCTTCTTGAGATCTCATCCACCTGATCAAATCATTGGCAACATCAATGAAGGGGTGCTCACAAGAAGCCAAACCCAAAACATTTGTCTTTTTGCTGGCTTTCTATCACTCCATCAGCCTGTCAAGTACTAAGAGGCACTAAAAGACAACAGCTGGGTAGAAGCCATGCAAGAGGAGCTCCAACAGTTTAAAAGACAACAAGTATGGGAGCTTGTACCACTGCAAGAAGAGGTTAGTCCCATTGGCACAAAGTGGGTCTTCAAGAACAAAACAGATGAAAGGGGCATTGTTGTCAAGAACAAAGCCAGGCTTGTGGTTCAAGGTTACAGACAGGAAGAGGGGATTGATTATGATGAAACATTCGCCCCTGTTGCAAGATTGGAAGCTATTCGACTGTTCCTGGCCTTTGTTGTCAACCACAACATGAAGGTGTTTCAGATGGATATCAAAAGTGCTTTCCTCTATGGTACATTGCATGAAGAGGTGTATGTATGTCAACCTCCGGGTTTTGAGGATCCATTTTATCCTGATCATGTCTACAGGCTAAACAAAGCCTTGTATAGCCTGAAACAAGCACCAAGGGCCTGGTATGAAACTCTTTCCAACTTCCTACTCTCAAATGGTTTCAAAAGAGGTACCATTGATAAAACACTGTTTCTTAAATGGAGAGGGAAAGATTTAATGATTGTCCAAATTTATGTGGATGACATTATTTTTGGAAGCACATGTACCAAAATGTGTGAAGAGTTTAGAGAGCTCATGACAGCTGAATTTGAAATGAGTGCAATGGGTGAGCTGCAATGCTTTCTTGGTCTCCATGTACAGCAATTGCAAAATGGAACTTTCATTCATCAAAGCAAATATGCTAAAGAACTTTTAACCAAATTTGATATGAATGATTGTAAACCATGCAGCACACCCATGGCAACAAATAAGCTGGTCATGTCTGATGAAAAGGATGAGCTGATTGACCAAACACTTTATAGAAGCATGATTGGGTCTTTATTGTACCTAACTGCATCTAGACCAGACATCATGTTTGCAACATGTGTCTGTGCAAGAAGTCAATCAGCTCCCAGAAAATCAAATCTCATTGCTGTAAAAAGGATTCTCAGATACATAAAAGGTGCTCCCACACTTGGTATCTGGTATCCAGCTAATGGGAATATCAAGCTTTCAGGTTTTTCAGACAGTGACTTTGCTGGATGTCACACCACAAGGAAGTCCACTTCAGGAGGGTGCCAGTTTCTAGGTGATTGCTTAGTTTCTTGGCAAAGCAAAAAGCAAGCAGCAGTTTCAACATCCACTGCTGAAGCTGAATACATTGCTGCTGCAAGCTGTACAGCCCAACTCCTGTGGCTTCAGAATCAGTTACTGGATTTTGGTATCACTGCCTTAAAAACACCACTCATGTTGGACAGCCAGGCAGCAGAAAATATCATCAAAAATCTAGTTTCTCACTCTACCACCAAACACATCGACATCAGACATCACTTTGTGAGGGATTGCTATGAAAAAGGTTTGATTTCTCTGCATCATGTCGCAACTAAAGACCAGCTGGCTGATGTGCTCACAAAAGCACTTGATACAGCCACTTTTGAAAGCTTGGTCTCTAGAATTGGGATCCTGAACATGGAATAACAAGCAACCTCTTGTTTTTCTGTGAATAAAAGCAACAAAATGTCTTCAGAAAATCAAAAATCCATCCTTAAAAATAGCTAAAAATGAAATTTTCATTAAAATCCTTTAAAGTCTGCCATAACCACTGATTGTTTAAAGGTCTGCTCTACTTCAAAAAGCCTGCCCACTGCTGAAAGGCAACCTCTGTTCTCTCATTTCTTGATAACCACTGTTGTTCAAAAGCAGTGTCTTATCCACTGATATGCTATCCACTGATAGTGAAAATCATCCACTGCTTCCTTACCACTGCCTTCATCAGTTGCTTTCATTAAAGTACTGTCCTACACTTTCACCAGGGGTTGTCACGTGGGCAGTACATAGTAGTCAGACCTTTTGTAACAGCTGCCACGTCAGCATTCACTCTCTTCCCTATAAAATCCCCCACTCACCACCAAAACAGGGTTTTACTGTCGAATTGAATTCTTAAAAATTCTCTTCTCAAAGCAGTTTTTCTTCTCATTTCTCACAAATTTCTTCGATCATTCGTTCCAAAAATGACAAAATCGAAGCCATCTGCAAAACCCTCATCCAAATCATCATCGAAAACAGCCTCTCAAAAGGCAACCTCCACTGAAATTCCATACAAATCATCTCACAATCTCCTGGGTCTTCTAACAAAACCAGGAACCACCGATGTTTTTGATTCCATCATCAACATCATGGCAAAATCAAAGTACAAAACTTTGTTCACCGCCGATGCACCAATCTATTTGGAGACCCAAAGGGAGTTTTGGAACAATGCAACCCTTGAAAAACAAGGTGACACTGCAACCACCATACACTCTTCTATAAAGGGTAAAAAGGTCCAAATCACGCCACAATCCATCTCCGAAGTCTTTCAACTCAATGACCAGGCAGGTAAAATTTCTTTCACTAAACATGAGTTGCAAACTGACTTCATTGAAAGAGGGTATGAAGCCACAATGATGAAGAAGCTAACCTTACAAAAAGGGTATTTTCCTTCTGCTACCAGATTCTTATTTCATACCCTCCTACTATGTGTTTCAAATAAAACCACTTCTTTCAATGAAATCCCTTTAAAGATTCAAAATCTGGGATATGCTATTTTACAAGAAGAAAATTTTAACTATTCTCGGGAAATCTTTAAAGATTTGGTTAATAATGTTGAAACAAAATCATTCTTATTGTTTCCAAGGTTCTTAAGTTATTATTTTGCAAAGAAATTCAGTAAGGATGATTTAGCTGCAATAAATCAAGGTGAGATTACTGAAATAAACAGCCTAACATCTGAAACTTTTTCAAGAATGTTAGCACCTTGCAAAACACAAGCAGAGGTGCCTGAGCAGAATTTAGCAGCTACCACTGCTCCTCAGGTATCTGCTGCTGAGCCCACTACTCTAGGTGATCAAAGCAGCAGACCAACTATTTTGAAACCCACACCTACAAATCCCAAAAAGCCAAACAAAAAGAAAAATCAAAAACCCCCCAAACCAACCAAAACGGCAACTCTGGAGGATGAGATACCAGAGCTACTGCCTGTGACAACACAAATGTCACAAGAAACCACTGCTGTTACTTCCTCACAGCAGTTGGTCCAAATATCTCAACCAATAACCATAACTCCTCCTGCTTCTTCACAAAAAGAACAGGTTGTACACAAAGGGCCACCACATTATGATGCTCTGGATACACTCGTTTCCATCATCCACAGCTCAATGCCCGGGGCAACTCCTTTTTCTACACCCACCATCACATCCACAATTCCACCAAAAACACAACTACTGTTGGATGCAATCGATTTGAACCAGGCATTACCCAGTCCTTCTCAATCACCTGTTAATGAGAATATGCCTCAACAATTGACTGAGCCTGATGTATCATTCTTTGCTAACCCACCAACACAACCTGAGGAGGTTAAACCCCTTGAGTTACAAGTAACTCTTGGTGGTAATCCAAGTGAAGCAGCCACTACAACTGTTGAACCCACTGGTTTCCAGTTGGATAGTGGTTACATCAAGACTTCCTTGGAGGCAATTCCTTTTATAGCACCTCTGTCAACCACCAGTGGACTTATTTATCCTACTGGCAACATCAAAAGGTTGTCAAGTGTTGAAGGGAGAAGACCCCAGTACCAAGAAAAAGGGGCATCAGTGGTTGATGTTTGGAGTAAACTCCCTACCTCTACCACTGATGAAACCACTATTAGTGGGAAATCAGATGATCCCATTAAATTGGGTGATGGTTTAAAGTACCAGAAATTGACGGCTCGTGTTGAAAAACTTGATAACTCTGTTGCAGAACTCAAAGATATGCTACAACAGTTGTTACAAGTACAAAAGGTACAATCCACTGCTGTTCCATCTCCAGCACCTGCTCCACAACAGGCATCTGCTACCAAAGAGCTCTAGAATCTATTTCAACCTTTTCTCCATCAACAAGCAAAAATAGCAGATCAGCAACATGAAAAACATGTTCAACAGCTGCGAAATGCACTGGAGTCAAGGTTCAAAAACACCCAGGCAGATCTAAAGGCTCTCAAATCTCAGATCCTGCACACCACTGGCACTGCTCCTCCACCAGTTTTCTTCATTGATAAACTTCCCGAAGATAATGCCAAAAAGGGGGAGAAAATTCAGGAATGGAAAAGAAAGGGAATAGAGGATGGCCTCTACATTGCACCAGAAAATTCAAATATGACCAAACAGATCCCTCTGCCAGATAGAAGCAAGAAAATTGATGTGACCACAAATGCACTTGCAGAAGCAGTTGCATGTGTAAAAAGGGATAGAGAGGCCAAAAAGAAAGCCAGGGTTGATTATCCGGATCAGGGTACTTCAGGGTCAAAAGATGATGAAAATCTTATAGATGAAAAGAAGAAGCCTACAAGAAGAGTAAGGCTACCCAAATCCATTCTGACCAGACGTTCAAAGTCTGTTCAAAAACCACCACCTAAAACAGCTGTTGTAACTTCTGTTGTGTCCACTGCTGTTGGTGCTTCAGTGGTTTCAACATCTGTTCCCACTTCAACACACACCACCTTAACACACACTACATCCACTACCTTACCACCATCACCACCAAAAACAAAATCACCTCCTGCCAAAAGGCAGAAGATAGCAGCTGTTATAACATCTGCTGTAAAGACAACAGTGGTTGGAACACCAGTTGTTTCAACAACTGTTAGTCTATCACAAACCACTGCCACTACATCCATTGTTCCATCCAAAACATCATCAGTCTCTCCTCAAATAAAGAGGAGAAGGCTAATTCTTAAAGATGATGTCACTTCACCATCCCAAACATCTTCAAAACCTTTAGCTCTTGTCACAATGCCAAAACCAGTTCCTCTTTCTTCAGTTCCAATACACAAGCCCTTACCTCCTGCAGGTGTTCAATTTCCTCTTGAACTTGAAGCTGTTAGAGAAGAAATAAAATCTTTCTATTATGAAGATGACCCTGCCAAAAGGAGGTTGCCATCAATAAAAGGATATCCCTGGCCTAAAAATGTTGATGAGTATTTAAAAATCAAGGCCAAGCAAGCAGAGGATATCTCAAAGAAAAACACTCAAGGGAAGTCTGACAAAGAAATTTCTAGAAACTATCAATATCTGCTCACACAAGTCAGCTCCCTTGAACGATTTGCAAAAAATGTCAGTCAACAAATTTCAGAAAGAGCAGCTGAAACTTTGAAGAAAGACTACATTGAAAGCATCATGGCTCACAAGAAGTACAAAGGAGTGAGATACATGTACAAAGAGTGGACTGTTCCTGAGCTTGAAGATGAAGCAGCAAGAATTCAAGACATGATAAAAAGGAAAGTCACTCACACTCCTCCTGACTGGGCTAAGTTTAGAAAGAATGTACCTGACAAACAGGTAGAACTGAAAAGAATGAGAGAAGAACTGGTTGCTGCTGGTTATGGTAACAGAAGACAAATTGCAAGATGGAAAGAAGATGTGGTCAGGACAACCTACAAAAGGTTAGAGGAATTAAGAAAGAAAGATCCAAAAGTTCCTCAAAAACCTGACTATCCTGAAGCAGCGGTTTCAAAAAGACCATCAAAGCTGCAAATCAGGAGAGCCACTGCTCCAACTGGTAATGCCATCTATAAAAAAAGGATACACAAATAGTTGAGAGATGAAACCATCCAAGAGATGATAGAAGGAGATGACCTTGTAAAAGAAGGCATAAAGAAAATGATCATAGAATCTCTTGGCTTAGGTCAAACTGCAAACACTGCTCTGCCAGTGATGAATAGGCCAACCTTACCAAATACTTCTGCAAATAAGCATCTCCCAAGAAACCCACCAGGCTCAAAAATACAAAAGTGGGAAACTGACAAACAGACCTGCGTATTGACTTTGCTCAGGTCTGGTGGAGAAGTGGAGAAAATATCAAGGGAACAAGCTCTTGGCCTGAGTCTTGAAGATTTGCAGGATCTGCTTGATCTTCCACTTAGCAGGGATGATGAAGACACAGATGCCCTTGACTTTGAACTACAATTTAAAGGTCAGATAAGGGAGCTGTTAATGAGGCAATAAAATGTCCACAATAATGAAGAGTTTTGGCATTATCTGTTCCAGGGGGAGATTGTTGGGATTGAACCCTATCAGAGGAACAGATAATTAAAGCCAAAACTGGATCAGAGCAGTGGATCCAGAATAAGCAGATGTTTACATACAAGTCTCTCCCCTTGAAAGTGATTACAACAACTGATGACCTCCTATCTGCTGATCTTGCTATCTGCTGACTTACAACTGCTGCTCAAAACAAGATCTGATGAAAGACTAAAGTCCTGCTGATTCAATCTACTGCTTTGAGTCAAGCACTGCTGATCCGGACAAGTTTTGCTGGGTTCACAGCAGTAGAAGGTTGCACCAGCTGATCAATAGTTTGCTTTGTAATGTAATGTAATAGCAGTAGTTAGACACAGCAGTATTTGTATAGATCAGAGGTTAGAGTTTGTTAGGAGGTTAGATGTCACTTTCATGGTGACGTCAACTAAGATGCTCAGTAGTTTGCAAGTGCCTATAAATAGTTCAGTACTTTGTACTGTTCTATTAGCTCTTTTGCATCATTCGTCTTCTTTGCACGAACAAACAACTGAGCTCTGGCTGAGGGGGAGTTTGCATTCATTCATCAATCATTGTAATCGTTGTTGAAATAAATTAAATCTTTCGGTTCATTGTGTAAAGATGTTTGATCAAAGTATTACTCTCGTTTGATTGTATGCAAAGTTTGTTTTCATCTTAATTCCACTGCACACTCATTCACTTTCATCTTAATTTCAAACACAAAATACAATCAAAATCAAACTCAGATCCAACATCTAGGATAACCACTCTCGTTTGTTCCCATGGATTCTCAATCTTTACTCGTGCGCTTATTCACAAGGATTCTTATACGCAATCAATGTGAGCATACTCGACCCTTTTTACGCTTTAACGCATATTTGGGTGCAACATGTTCGACCACTCAATCCATCGAGCACGTTATTTGTTATGCTTAGGTTGTTTATGCATGCTAATTGTTATGCTTAGATTGTTTATGCATGTTAGTTTCAACTTGTATTCCATACTACTTGTTATGCTTAGGTTGTTCATGTATGCTAGATTCAACTTGAATATAAATTGGCACGTTGGATTGAGATAAACTTTTATACTTATACTTAAATTCAAACTTGTATGCTCGCCGATACTTTTTGTACTGATCCATGCTTTTATTACGTGTTGCAGTATTTGATAATGCAAGGAATATAGTAGGATTGCCTAGAAACGCATTAAAATTTTAATAATCGTGGCATTGTAACTTACTTTCAAACCGGTTGTATTTTGTTTCCAATGTTGTAATAAACCATTATCATGAAATGAAATTTATTTTCTTGAATAATTGTTGTATATTATTTATTTCAAACTTGTGGTATTTCTAGTTCAAGCAATCTAAAATGTAATCATTAAATACTTGACACAAATAGCATTATGAAGACTCTTGCAATCTAGTTTTCGTCTCACACCGATGTTTCTGCCATCGGTTGGGGTGTGACAGATTTGTATCAGAGCCATAACTATAGGGAATTAGGTAGAATTGCCATGTTCGACATAGTCTATAGTCTAAGTACCAAAACTTGACCATTCCTGATTCCTGCTTAATATGTAATTCTTCCTATTTGCTTCTACCTCTTCTTTTGTCTAAATATACAATGTGTCTTTCCTAAAACATTTCACACAATACATACTTGAAGATACTCATATTCCACAATCAAAACGACTCACTAGAATAGGGGTGATTCCCGCCTTTGGTGACGAATTTCAATCCACCTTACATGTTATTTTGCACGAAATTTCACCATCAAGTCAGGAGTGATATGTGTATCTTGATGGGAATTTCCATTTCATACTCTGGTGGTCCCTCTTTGATGAGTCGAGATTTTATCTTGTTTCGTTCAATAAACCACATTTTGGGGACGAAATTGTCAAGCTAGGATTGATATCCACACCTTGGTGACTGGTCCCGCTCTACGATTTCCAATTTCGCCAAAGTTTCGTATTTTCAATCAAATTAGGGACATGTACTAACTGGAAGGGTAAAATACTGTTATTCGCCTGGCGAAGAGAGTATTATACCTATTAGGCCAAAGCATGTCTCCCTAATTCGAAAGGACTTGCGATTCACTTTGTAATAGTCGAAGCTTCTAAACCCGAAGCACTCCAATACTTATCAAGCTTCTCTTTTATATTAACGTAACTTTTATGCGATTTAATACTTGTTACCTAATCATCGTTTTTTTACACAATAAATTAATACACGCATACTGATACGTTATACTTGATTCGGGATTACTGGACATTCTTTATGTGATGAACTGGTCATTAGCTTCGTAAGAAGCCATACCTTAACGTATATAGTGCTTGTGAATCACTATAGGAGTAGCGCAGCGCCACATGGATTTGTGGTTACGTTAAGTTAAACTTTTACGGTCTTTATAGCAACGAAATGATGACATGTGCTATAGAGATGATACTAGCGGACACGTTGGTTCGATTTGTTCGAGCCTCACCTTAACATATATAGTGCTTGTGAAGCACTATAGGAGTAGCGCACCGCCTCATGGACTTGGGGTCATGTTAAGTTAAACTTTTACGGATCTTTTCATAGCAATGAAATGATAACATGTGCTATGATTAGATGACGCTTGCGTTAAACGTTGGGTTGACATTTTGTCATTAACTTCGGATGAAGCCTCACTGATCTGAATGTCGCGCTCCGGTTAAAGATAATATTTATAGTCCCAAATTACCCTTAACAAATAGTTAGTGGTAGTAAGGGGTCGAACCACGAAGAGTCTGTGGTTTGCGATTGGATTTGAATGAATTGAAATATGTGTCACAATTATGAAGCTAGCTATTTTGTTTTTATGTATTTTTGTTTGATTAAGAAGATTGTGAGTTAAAATTACTAAAATAATTGGATTGATTAACTACTAACGATTAATAAATTGAAGCCTTGAAGTGGTGAAGATGGTGGTTAGGGTTTGGAATGATAGATGGTAATGGATGGATTGAAGGATGATTGAGGATTAGGGTTATGGAATGGATAATGGTGATTATTTGGATGTTGATTCGGGTGATAGAGATGATGGTAGGTGAAATTGGTGATGATAAGTGATGAGAATAGGCTCCAAAGTGAAGATTCAAAACTCTCCAAAGTGTAACTCCCGTAATCCTGGCTCTCCTCATGTTTTGATTCGTCCAAAACCCCCAAAGTCAAAGATTTCGCGTTTGCAAAATAGGGAGCCGTCGCCGACGGCTTGATGCCCCATCAGCGACGGCGCATGCTTCTTCAATTTCTGCCGACGGACTAAGTTGCTGTCTACGGGCTAATTGTGGCGACGGACATTTCCACGGGGCGTCGCCGACGGGCCCTTTGGCCGTCGGCGACGGTGCCTCAAATCCTTCTTTCCTGTTTTTCGCGTTTCTTGCTCCCGGTTGACCCGTTTCGCGTCCCGGTGGTCCGGTTTTCACTCCGGTGACCCGTAAAGCTCCCGAAAAGCTCCTTAAACTCTGCTAGACCTGCAAAACAAGTATCTAATCAAAAGTAGGCTATTCAAAATTAAAACTTGCGTAAAACATCAAATTAAACAATTACAAGCACCGGTTTTCGACCACGTATCACATCCCCATACTTGTCTTTTGCTTGCCCTCAAGCAAATCTGTTTTTCACTTTCACGTGGGTCGAACAACGAATACACTCCCCATTCCCGAGACGAAGGTTAAGGTCCAATGTCATGCAAAAGTTCAAACTCTTTACAATTTTCAACATATTTAACGGTAAAGTGATTTCACATACAAAAATGGTTACCCAAGATTAACCCGCCCGTGAAACCAACAATTCATGCACATCCCTCACAATGTTCTCTCCACTCGGCTTGTAAATTGGCTAATGTTTATGATGTATTAGCACTTCAAAGAATATTCACTCAAAACCGATTAGAACACATACCCACATAAGCTTGCAACTCAATCATTCTCCACCATCGATCATGAATACTAAGCACAAGTCATAAGGTCTTTATAAGGGTTGTAACGGGGCTAGGCTAAGGGTAGGAAATAGGATATTTAAAGTGGCTAAGGCGATGAAAATTCGATTTTTATTACAAACCACTAAACTAAACAAAACTAAATATAAACATCAACTATGGGGCAATAACTTTTGCCTTTTATTTCTCAACCAAGACATATATTTTTGTTCTTTTCTCAACAATTTTCTCTTCTTTTTCATAACATTTTCTAATTTTTTTATGCAAACAATCAAATACAACGATACAAATACGACTCCTATAATCGAATTTCCATCACACGGGTTTAAAAGAAAAAGGTTTAAGGTTATGGGCTATAGGGTGGTCAAACGAAAGGATTAGGCTCAAAATTGGCTACTAGGGGATAATTTTTTTTGGGTAAGGATATAAAAAATGGTGTAAAATGGAAAAGGTTTACCTAATGCCTTAATCATTCTCGTGCTTGTATTCGGTCTATGGTCTCAAACGTATCAAAAGTTGCAAGTTCTACAATACATGACTAATGGTCCACTCAAACAAAGAAACATAGGTATGTAATCTATGATATAAAGTAGCTCAAAACTTCACATATCTAAAAGGTATGGTATGTGACATGCATAAAATACTAGTTTCTTAGGCGGATTATTCCCAAATAACCAACCGCTAAATACCCGTCATGGTATTAATTTGAACTTGAACATGACAAAAGACCAAATGGGTTGTGACATCCCTCGTTGACTTAGTTACTTGTGCTTTAAGATCGCTTTTGAACAAGATATTTTTGAATTTTTTTTTGAAATTTTCCCCCATCCCCACACTTGAGGTAAACATTGTCCTCAATGTGTAGTGTTTAAATGAACGGGTCAAAATCTAAAACTTTTACTACTCCCCCATCCCCACACTTGAGGTAAACATTGTCCTCAATGTGTAAGAACTAGAGTTTTTAGAGCACACAAGGGATGTGACACGACTAACTTCCCCAAAATTTCACCCCGGAAAATAATATACAACTTACAATCCACTTATTTGCTAACTAAAAATCAAAAGTAAAAAGAAACGTACGCACCTGATTTTTGAGCTCATTCCTCGTGTGCTCTTCTTCTCTTCAAGAAAGCGGTTGTCCCACGAACACAATGTACCTACAAATCTTAACCCTTGTGTAGAAGCATGCTTCTCACAACCATCAAAATTTGTTAGTTACCTAGTTCTACCACTTTTATGAAAATATTACCAAGCCATACGTTATTTCACTTCGATTTATGTGGAAAATAATTTACAACAATAACAAACCTAACTCACTTTCGTAGGAATCACGGTTGCATTTAGCGTATGCAACAAGCCCTTTTAAACCCCCTAATAGCTTAGGAGGACGAGTAGGTCTCGTGAGGGTTATATAGGGAACACACCCACAACGTTCATTTAACTAGGCAAAAATAAATAATAACAAAATAGAAATAAAGCAAACAAAATATACAACAACAACACAAAACATACCTTGCCTTTACCGCTGATATCGCTCGTTGGGGTTAACTGGCAGGTTTGGCTGGTATTGATAACCAGTGAGGGCCTCAAACATCTCCCTATAGTTATCGAGTGGACTCTGCTCTCCTTGAGGTGGTGGTTGGTAAGGAATCGGGATGAAGCTGGAGCCTACTGCCTCTGGCCAATGAGGTGTTGGATCGAATGGGCCTCGTGGATGGGGAAGGTTGGGGCAATCTGTCCACCCCGAGTGTTCAGCGTAAGGGAGACCAGCTTGATAGTCTCTTTGATGTCGCTCCTGACCGTGGAGCACCTTGGCGTTATTAATAGCCATTTGGTTAGAGACACATAAAGCTCTCCATCGGCGTTGCTCCAATTCTCTTTGTTCATTTTGACGCCTCGCCTCTTCTTCCTCCCATGCCCGTCTTCGGGCCCTATCTTCCTCTTGCAACTGTAACAAGCGTTCCATTTGTGACTGTTGTAACGCTTGTTGCAATTGTTGTTCCTCCATTTGTTTCTCCATCCTCTCGCGAAAGGATGCTTGGAAAGCCCACTGTTCTTGCGAGTACGCCCCTTGCGTCTCTTCCCATCCTTTCCTTCTTACCTCATATTCTCTCCCTTCGCCAATATATGCCGAGACGTTATCATAAACCGCTTGTTGCCTGCAGTTCCAATTCCGGTACGTCGGCCCCTGCCTTTGGTTCACAAAATCTGCTACATCGGCAGAAATTTCGAAAGAAATCAACAATTTATATGATAATCAAGCATAAATTTACTGAAATTTCATAACTTTTATGTAGATTGATCAAGAAAAACTAAGAAAAGGTGCAAACCAAGAAATTTGATGAACACTCTTCAAAAACCCTAGAAATCACGCTCAGAAATCTTGCAAACGAGCAAGAATTAATGAAAACCGTGATGGGGGTTTTGTTCCTCTCGAAAAATTACTCAAGATAGGCTCAAGAATCACTGGATTTGGTGGAGATTTGAAAGAGTTATGAGTGCTTGAAGCTTTAGGGTTCTAGAATGGATTTTGGGGAAGATGAAGTGAAGGAGAGAGGTAGATGTGATGAATGCAGAAGTTGAATGGTGGTAAAGGGTTTAAGGGTCAGATAAAGGGTCCCCCAAATCGATTTGTGTGGTCAATATTATGTTTGGGTGTTATTTGGGTCGATATATGCGCATAACACATATTCAGCGTCGGCTGAACATCGAGGGACCGTCGGCGACGGGCTTCATCACCGTCGGCAACGGCGTGTGTAAATGCTCTTGGCACGCGATGGCTTAAGTCGCTGCTTATGGAGAAAATGGGCGACAGACGTTTTCCAAGCACCGTGGGCGACGAGGGGGCCAGCCGTCGACGACGGTTTACCAATTTTCACTTTTTATATTTTCAAAATTTTATTATTATTTTTTTAATTAAAAATAAAGAGAATTTTATGAACTTTTTGTAAAACAACTATATACATAAAAAAATCCTAAAAATTATTGAAAATCTTTTTGTGATTTTTTATAAGTTAAACTTTTAAAACGCTAAAAACCGTTAACGACCCTACCACCACCCGAAAAGTCGTGTATTGTCCCTAAAACACACAAATAAGTCTAAAAACATACCTTTTGTCTTCAAGACCCATTCGGAATGTCCGGACTTCACACAATCACAAGGGTTAGTATAAAACGAGAACGATTAAACACAAAAATACTCAAACAATTAAATAGATTGTATATAACTTTACAAAACTCATTACCGGTCCTTTTAATTGACCTCATAAGTTGGCACACTTACCAAGAAGTTCACCAACTCCATATTTTCATCCTTTTTATCATTGTTACCGTCAAGGAACGTTTTAAGGCGATGCCCATTAACCGTTTGCTTCGACCCATCTTTCGGATCCTTGATTGTAACATCTCCAAGTTTTCCGACCCGTGTAATCACGTACGGGCCCATCCATTTGCTTTTAAGCTTACAGGGAAAGTATTTAAGCCTGAATTGTAAAGCCAAACCTTTTGACCCACTTCAAACTCCTTCGGCTTCAACTTCGCGTCATGTGCCCTCTTCATATCGTCCTTGTATTTTGAGGCGCACTTGTACGCTTCTTCCCTAAGCTCTTCCAACTCGCAAAGCTTTAACTTTCGCTCCTTTCCTGCATTGTCATATTTCATGTTAACCTCTTTAATAGCCCACCAAGCACGATGCACAAGCTCAACCGGTAAATGGCAATTTCGCCCATAAACTAAGCGATAAGGTATAGTTCCAATAGGTGTTTTATGAGCCGTTCTAGAAGCCCACAAAGCGTCATTCAACTTCGTTGACCAATCCTTTCGGTCGGGTCGAACGGTCTTTTGCAAAATTTCTTTTATTTGCCTATTGGAAACCTCCACTTGACCGCTTGTTTGTGGGTGGTAAGGGGTAGCGATTCGATGGTCAACACCATACCGTTTCAAAAGTTTGCCAAAGTTAAAATTCTTAAAGTGAGATCCCCCATCACTAATGATCACTCGGGGAATCCCAAATCTAGAAATTATTTTTGTTTGTACAAAATTGCAAAAAAAACGGTATGGTCATTCGTCTTGGTGGCAATCGCTTCGACCCACTTGGATACATAATCGACTGCCACCAAAATGTACAAGTTGCCATGCGAATTAGGGAATGGGCCCATGAAATCGATCCCCCACACATCAAAAATATCTACAATGAGGATCGGTTGAATGGGCATTTCATCCCTTTTAGAAATACCCCCTAACTTTTGACACTCTACACAGTTCTTAGCGAAATTAAACGCATCCTTAAAAATAGTCGGCCAATAAAGGCCGCTATTGAGCACTTTGTGCCCGGTTTTGTGACCACTGAAATGGCCCCCACAAGCAAATGAATGCAAGTGCATCAAGACGCTCGGAATCTCCTCGTCGGGTATGCATCTTCGAACGACTTGATCCAGAAAAAAGTTGAATAAGTCCGGTTCTTCCAACGTGTAGTACTTGATTTGAGATAGGGATTGCAACCTCTTCCTTCTATCCCAATGAGCCGGCAAGTCACCTGTGACCAAATAATTAACAATATTAGCATACCATGGTAATATTGAAACCTTTAAAATTTGCTCATCTGGGAAATTCTCATTAATCTCTTCACGGGAAGAATCCTCCTCTACAACCAATCGAGACAAGTGGTCCGCAACCACATTCTCACTCCCTTTCTTGTCTCTAATTTCCAAGTCAAACTCTTGTAGCAAGAGAACCCATCGAATTAATCTCGGCTTCGCATCCTTCTTGTCCATGAGATACCTAACTGCAGAATGGTCAGAATATACAATGACCTTAGTACCCCATATATAAGCACGAAATTTATCCAATGCATATACCACTGCAAGTAGCTCTTTCTCGGTAGTTGTATAATTTAATTGTGCATCCGAGAGAGTCTTACTTGCGTAGTAAATGGCAACCGGTTTCTTGTCTACCCTTTGACCCAATACGGCCCCCACCGCATAATCACTTGCATCACACATAATTTCGAATGGTAAAGACCAATTCGGTGATTGCAAGATTGGGGCCTCAACCAACTTTTTCTTCAAAATGTTAAAGGCATTTTGGCAATTCTTATCAAAATCAAATGTTTTATCTTTTAACAATAGATTACATATGGGTTTCGCTATATCACTAAAACTTTTTATAAACCTCCTATAAAACCCCGCATGTCCTAAGAACGGCCGAATACCCTTAACACTTGTGGGATAAGGCAAAGTGGATATGACTTGCACTTTTGCTCTATCCACCTCAATCCCACGACTCGAGATGACATGCCCCAACACAATCCCTTCTTGAACCATAAAATGGCTCTTTTCCCAAGTCAAAACAAGATTTTTCTCAACACATCTTTTTAAAACTTTTTCGAGTTGGTCAAGGCATGTATCAAATGATGACCCAAATATTGAGAAATCATCCATGAAGATTTCCAAAGACTCCCCCACCATATCTGAAAAGATACTCATCATACACCTTTGGAAGGTGGCGGGGGCATTACAAAGTCCAAAGGGCATTCGCCTAAATGCGAAGGTGCCGCCGTATGGACAAGTAAAGGTAGTCTTTGCTTGGTTTTCCGGATGTATAGCAATTTGATTGTATCCCGAATAACCATCCAGAAAACAATAAAATTTTTGTCCGGCCAATTTCTCAACAATTTGGTCAATAAATGGTAAAGGGAAATGATCTTTGGAAGTTGCAGCTTTAACTTCCTATAGTCAATACAAATACGCCACCCGGTTACGGGCCGAGTGGCGACCTCTTCACCTGCGTCATTTGTGACGACTTGAATACCCGCCTTCTTAGGAACTGTTTATGTCAGGCTTACCCATTGGCTATCCGAGATAGGGTAGATGATACCCGCATCTAGCTACTTCAATACCTCCTTCTTAACGACTTCTCGCATATTCGGGTTTAGTCTCCGTTGTGTGTCGCGAGAAGGACTCATGCCGTCTTCTGTGATGATCTTGTGCATCACTACCGAAGGACTAATTCCCTTCAAATCCACAATGGTCCACCCGATAACGGCTCTATGAGTGACCAACACTTTCATCAAGTTTTTTTCTTACTCCCCGGTCAAATTAGATGCAATGATAACCGGGAGCGTGCTACCTTCACCCACATAAGCATACTTAAGATGCTTGGGTAGCATCTTCAACTCTAGCACCGGCGGCTCTTCCAATGACGGCTTCAACTTTGTGTCTATGCTTTCTGGAAGACTTTCCACTTGATGTGTCCAAGTGGGCCTTCCTTCCTTTGCTGCCATGACCTGTAACTCTTTCACTTATTCATCCATGCTTCGATTCATCTCTCCTTGTAACCTGTCAAATATGAAACATTCCTCTATTGTGTTTTCCTCTTCGACGCTAATGTCGCATAGAGGTATACACTCATCAACAATGTTGTAGGATCGTGTATCTGACCCGAAAGAGTCGTTCAGAGGAGTTTTGATCTATTCCAGGTGCGGAAAACAAGAAATAGACGTAGAAACAACTTAATCTTCACTTTAAACACTGATAGGATTGAAATAACAGCAATTACAATCAGTCCTCACACCGGCAACACCTCGGTATGGAATTCAAGAACTTACACCTCCCTACTCTGATTTCGCTCGGACATACTATATATAGGCACTTTGATTTCGCTTGAACATGCTTAAGCGGAATCAGTCTTTCAAGCGAAATCACTACAAACAATCTCAAGCGGAATCTGATCTTTTGATTTCGCTTGAAACTGCCATTAGCACTTTCAAGCGGAATCAACTTGAATCACACTAAACTTTACTATTTTCTCGATCTACGAGCCCTGATCTCTCCTATCTAGACTAAGACTCGATACAAGACGAAGTCGACAGATGCATGCACTAACAGACTCCCCCTCAGATGTTGACAAGTCTCACGTGTCGAGTCTTTGCAACTTCAGTCTTGATCTGTCTCTGGGCTTCACTCTTTCTATCAGCATCAACAGACTCCCCTTAACAAGTGCTGGCATTCCTTAAGTTCATCAGCATCATCTGCTTCAGGATCTTAATCTGGCTTTCACAGGTTCAAGATCATCGCCTGACTCAAACTTTGTCCACAGAATCGAATCCTGGCTCATGCTCTATCCACAGCATCTTCAGGTATCGGAACCTGACTCTTTAAGTAACCTCAGGATCGATCAACCTGGTTCTCTATCACTCGGCTTTGAAGTTGTTCCATGATCATCACCAGGCTCACGTTCAGCTCAGTTTATCTGCACAATCTCTACCTCAAAGTAAGATTTACACTTTAATTACAAAAACACATGCACTAACTCAAACTCTCCCTCAAATCAAACTATATTCATGATGAACCACTAGTAAAAATTTGATTAAAATACATTTGATTTCAAACACAGACTCCCCCTCACTACATGCTCATCATGTTTAGCACTTGGAACTTTGAAAATCAGCTTTTCAATATCAGTTGTCGAAAATATTTTTGGATTTTACAAAAGTTTATGCTAAAACACACTAAAAATCTTTTTGGATTTTTGAACATAATGAAATGCAGTAAAGAAATATTTACAGACACTATTTTTGTGAATTTGTGTAAGAGGATCAAATCAGTTTATGAGACATATCACCAACACCGTTAAGCTTCATTTCATTTTAAGTTCTAAACAATTCACTTAGATTGTCAGTATATTGGTCCATTTAAATTTTCACACAAAGTTCAACTGTTCCAAGATACGATATTAATGTCTTAAGAACTTAAACTTATTCGCGTGTCCCACAACTTGAATATACTCCCGTATCTAGATCCCAATATTCAGTCTTACAGCTGAGTAAACCACAGATGATATCTGTAAAGAGGTTATATTGCGAGGGCCATGAGAGCTCAGGTCAATACTTTCGTATACGTAGAGAGATGACGGCTTTGACTTTTGGTGTGTCCCCTTTAGAGGATCTTTTCTTCAACAGCAATGATTATCAATTTTATTGTTTAATCATTATTGCTGAGGGCGAGCTTATATTTCAAAGCATTTGCGGAAAGTATTATACGGGGACTAGGTCAGAATTTCCATTCAGCAGAAGTCCCGGAATAATACCACAGATATCACTGAGTATAAAGACCTAGTATCTCAGAAAAAGGGACCTTTCAAACAAGATTTCAGGGGTTACGTATATATCCAAGAAATGTTACCCACGAAATAAGCAAGTTTGAATTTTAGGTTTATATCTCGTCACAATCTACTAAATGTATAAAAACCTACTGACATATCCACAGGGAGATTGTTTATCACATTTTAACTTTCCATCTCTTTAGCATGTTGTGACAGTCCACTGATGTACTATCATTTACTCTTTTTCACAACAAAACTCATTTTTGATTTCATCATGTTTTTGGATTTTTTAAATTTTCTAATGTTTTTGGATTTTCTGAAATTTTTACTCCCCCTAAAATGCAAACACATTTAACGAAATTTGAAAATAAAATGAGCTCTTGACCCACTTTAAAAAATTTAAACCAAACTATACAAGTAAAATGACAACCGATATCGAATCACTTCAATTCGCCATCCACTTGGCGTAAACAATCAGAACTCCCCCTTTCAACAAACCATTTTCTCATTTAGATTTCAAAACACTTAAGTTTGTTTTAATCACAATGATTTTTCCGGATAATAAGTTTGTTTTTACCACTTGTAGGAATCTGTTCATCATCTTGTTCAATTTTAATCATATGTAGTATATCAAGTATAACTTAATGTCCCTGATTTACCACTTGCAAAATATGCACAAGCAAACATCTGTACCAGCTGTAAGATAAAACAAGTACAACTCAATGTCCTTGAATTACCACTTGTAGGAATATCACATCTACACAAACCATTTTACCAATCAAGTTGCCGATTCCTGCTTCGCACTTACCAACCTGGAAGCTCCGGCATAGTCCTTCACCTGTAAAATTTACACATTAAAACCTTTCATAAATTCTATCATAACAAGAATGATGCTGATTTCTGATCCGCGATTACAAACTTGGGATCTCCGGCATAGTCAGATGTTTCAAGGGAAAAGAATTTCCACCTAAGTCTTACCAACCTTGGGTGTTTTCAACTCTTGTTCAGTAGGGTTATATGTTGCTTTCTTTGTTGCATAAAAATCTTTAACCCCTTTTACTTTCCCATCAACCATTTCCCAAAAATTTTCTTCACATTACCATTGAATGCTTTTTCAACATCAAATTCCTTCTGATCAAAAAAGAATTGATTTGAGATCTCAACTTTGCCAACTTTTTGCTTAATACTTTCAAACTTCAAAGATGGAATTTCAACATCATCTTTTGAAGACACAGATTTTCCTTCTTTTATCACAACCTGTGGCTCCTCTGATTTTGTGGAATCAGGTTCATTGCCGACTTTCTCATCACCCTTCTTAACAACCCACACTTGGTTGTCTTTGGCTTTCTTTTTGTAAAAATTTTTCTTTGAACATTCACCAACTTCATAAGTAGAATTTTCAAAAGTTTTGAACTGTTCAATTGGTGTTTCAACATCGACAACTTTTTCTTTCAGTTTTTCCAATACTCCCTGTTTTGGTTTTGCCATTTGAGAACAAACTGATGCAATATGACCAGCTTCATTGCATTTGAAACAGGTTCGAGTATCTTTTCTGTGAAAAACTCCTGTTCCTTTTCTTTTTATCTCAACAAGAAACTCCTGATTTGATTGTCTCCAGAACGGTTCTTCTATTCTTCTTCTGCACTTCCACCTGAAACAAATTCTGTCTTTGTTTTAGAATTTTTCTCATTTTTATAATTTTCTGGTGGAATAAAACCCAAACCTTTCTTTTTGTAGCTACCATTATGGTTTGGTTTCTTTTGAAAACCAGAACCAAAATTGTAACCCTTTTTTCTTGTTTAAACGCTGTTTAACTCTTGAAGTGTATTTTTTAGGTTTTCCAGTAAGATTTAAATCTTTTATTTTAGAAATATTAATTTCTATCATTTTGAAAACCTTTTTGATCATTTCAAATCTAACAATTCTTATTGGAAACTCTTTGTTATAATATAATTTGTCAGAACCATTCAAAGTATAAACTACTTCGAATGTTTCATCATTCAAATTCGATTTTGATAACAAAAACTCTTTACTGTAAACTCGTTTAACCATCGGTTTTGAACTTTTGACTGACGAACTTGACCCTCTAGACTCGGATTTTGACTCAGACTCCTCATCAGTATCCAACACCTGATCGACCACCTTTTTGATTAACTCAGACTCATGATCAGTGTCAGACGATGTGAAAGTGACGTCAATGTTTTCTGGTAATTCATCAGTTGAATCAGTTTTTAACTTTATATTGACTGCTTTTTGGACTTGCTCCTCATTTGGCTTTCTGGGAGAATAACTGATGTGCGTGAATTATATATATTTTTAATTGAGTTTTTCTTCACACAAATTTAGTTTTAAAATGGTTTTTCACCTAGAAACTAACTACACACACAAAGGGCAAGTGTACCCGTCGGGTGGTAATATAGCTAATCGGTAAGAACCGGATATCAATCCGTGGATGCGGTGTCTCGATACTAAACTTTTGTTACTTCAAAGCCTTTTCAAATGATTGGATTGGTTTTTCTAACTTATCATGCAAAATAAATAAACTACTAAAATTTCTAACAAGTAACAATAACTAAGAAAGGTTGCCTAAACTAAGTATCCACTTATTCACATGTGACAACAAAGAGGAAGGGATTGTGATGATGCAAGCTCCAATTTTAACTAAGTCCCCAATCAAGGCTTCCTAGTTTATAATTCTTAGGAAAATTAAAAATGAATTAACATTCTAATCACCTAAAAATTATTCCTTTAAGCTCACTTGCTAAGTTGATGTTAATCTTTGATGATGAGTTATTCATTTGTCAAAACTCCTAACTCTACAAATTAGGGAAAACTAATATGAGAAACACACTAATCACCCTAACTTGGTTTTAAGTAGTTGGCACTATCACCATGTTCTTGATATGAACCACAAGCATGGTCATGCTAGCTAACAACCTTGGCCTAAATCATCAACCAAACATGAACACAAACTATAGAATTCATATAAACATACTTTTGATCTTTCCAAATCTAGATGCAAGAATTCACACACAACCTCAAATCATTGTTCATATCATATTAGCACTCACCATTCCTAGTTTCATGCTATGAATCATACTAACAAGTTAACAAGATTCAATAATCATAATCTCTACATGGGCTTTCCAACACAACATGTAAATACTTATGAGCAAACATTCAAGAACAAGAACTTTAAGCATGCATATGAGCTCCAAGAACAAAATCAAATGACAACATGAAGATTAACAAGAACAATCATCACATCTACTTCCATATTATCACATGTTCATAAGCTTCAACATAGTTTAGACAACACAAATGTTTAGCCTACAAGGCTCATAACTACCAAATCAAGCATAAATAAACATAAATTGTTCATAATGTAGTAAGCTAACCAAGTTAAAGACAAGAATTAAATGGTGTTTGAGTAGATCTTCAAGTGGTTTAATCTTCTTCAAGGCTCCTTCTTGGCTCCAACAAGCTTCCAAGACCAGATTCTTGAGAGGAAAAGTCACCAAAATGCTCCAACTCCCTTGCAAATGAGCTAGAAACTCGTATTTAAACTGCTGGGCGTTTGGCACTACCATGCCACCTTTTGGCACGGTCGTGCTTGGAAAGTGTCAGAGCCACTTTCTTGAGTGTTGACCAAGCCAGCTACCATTTTCGGAAAAATCGCGCTCAAATGTTCCCGAGGTCGCACGACCGTGCTCGGAGATCCTCTGGTCGTGCGAGCCGGTAGTGCTCGGTAACAGTCACCTCGTTCTCGGAAACAAGCTGATCAGAGGCAAAGATTGACTTGGCACGGTCGTGCCACTGGTTGGCACGGTCGTGCTTCCCTTGATTTTGAAGATTTGGCTGCTGGGTGCTAGTGCTGATCGAGAGTGCCGACGTCGGGAGGCTTGGCACGGTCGTGCCACTGTTTGGCACGGTAGTGCCATATCTGGCAGTTTGCTGGAATGCACCATTTTAGCTCTATTTTGCTCCAAAAGCTTCCGTTTCATCACCGGGCCGAAGCCCGGACCTGTATTTTCACAAACAACTCAAATAAGTATCAAAATCAATGAAAATACAAAGAGTTTTCGCATAAACGGGGCGTATTTGACGTTTAAAAGATGTATAAATTCTTATACATCAAACATCCCCACACTTGAACTTTGCTTGTCCTCAAGCAAACTAAAATCAACGAAACTCTCTAAATGGCAATCATCTCAACTAGCATTTCATAAGCACAAACAAATAACTTGGGTCAAAACAATCAAGGAGTGCTCAATATAAAGAAACAACCGAAAAGAGATATGTAAAATAAGTTTATGAGCAATGGTCCATCTTAGAAATCCCTACCAATTCACCAAGCATCCTCACAATGTTCACACACACTCGGCTTAATATAGGAACACATACAATTCATGGAGTATGTTTAGAACACTCGATGCCAAGACGATAACTATGCGATATCATAAGCTTGTGGAAGGATCAAATCTAATCACTAGACAAAAATATAGCATAAATCATGAGGTCTTGGTTGGGTTGTAACTTGGCTTGGGCTAGGGGTATGGAAGTGGATTTTGAAAAGTGGCTAAAACGGTTGTAACGTTAGACGGTTTGACTAACTTAAAGCATAAGAAAAATAAAACTATACAACTAAATAGTAACTAACCGAGAGCTCACCAACAAGTATTTCTTTTTGCTCCCAAAATCGCTCTAACAAAGCCATTTGATAAGGCTCTTTCAACTATATTTCTTTCGTTTTTTTTTTTTTTTTTTTTTTTTTACAAGAACTAACCCATGCTTTGGAGAGAACTAAGTACGTCTACCTAGCTAAAAACTCTTGAACATGAGGGATATAACAACTAAGAAGAACTATACAAAAGCTACAAGTTAATCAAAACCGAACCGGGCTTCCAACCAAAAATGGTCTAAAAATATAAAAGGCTAATTTGGCTAAGTGGCTAATGTTTTGGGGTTTTTTAAGAAACGAACGGGAAAGGCTCAAATTGGTTTAACTAGGGGAATAATTCGGGTAGGGAGGTGAATGAAAATGGCTAAAATGAAAAGGTTTCCTAATGCCTCAATCACTTCTATGCTTGTATTCTCGCTTTGTGGCCTTGAAATGCATGCCTAACACAAGTTCTAAATCGCAAAAGTTATCCGGCTCACTCAATCTTTGCCCGCAAAAACATGAGCAAAAATAATCTAAAGCTATAAGGCTCAAAAATAACTCACGGAAACGGGCGTATTGGGTAAATATGCAAGGCAAACAAGTAGGTCAATCGCTTGATTTCTCATGCTCAATTTTGTACAAAAAACAAGTTACTTAACGGTCTTTTTTTTTCCTTACACGAGTGAACCCCCTTTTTGTGTCAACCCAATTTTATTTATCAAAAATTTTGGTGCTTATTTAGATACTTATGTTGATTTGATTTATATGCCACAAAAATTGTTAAAAGAGAGCTTTATTTTATTTATTATTATTATTATTATTATTATTATTATTATTTTATATATATATATATATATATATTTTTTATATATATATGACAACGACAAAGCTCAAGCGATAGACCACCTCCCCACACTTGAATTGTACATCGCCCTCGATGTACAACAAAAAAAATTGAATAAGCAAAAGAATTGCGAATTCAATACAACTAAAGGAAGGCGGGAACACGAAAACTCCCCTGAAACATGAAGCTAGAAGCGGAACAAGATGAAGCAACTAGGAGCATCCACAACGAACTACCAACCCTTCCACCAAGCCGACACCTCATTTAACCCAACACTGCACATGTAGCAAACAAGATCAAACACATAGGAAATTTACCCAACCCATTTCTTCCCTTGCCTTTGTTTATTAATTTAACCCACTAATAAAGCGATAAAAACTAACACCTAAAACGGAGGGATGTACGTACGATGGAAAATGGCACATCCCTCAAACACGAAGTAGTAATACAAATACGAGATGAGGGCGGGACTAAAACCTCCCACCGGATCTCGAAGGACCGGTGTCGTCCCTGCTATCAAACCTGGATCTACGCGCAAAATGCGGAGGCGGCTGTGTGTATGGATGGTTGAGTGAGTTCGCGATATGCTGCTGCGAACCGAACAACCAATCCATGCTTCGTCGATGCTGCTCGTGCAACTCCTCCAAATAGTTGCCCTGCCGATGTTGCTCCGCGCGTATGAGACCCACATCTCGCCTCACTTCTTCTTGGTCCAATGCCAGTCCGTCCATCCGCCTCCAGAGGTCCAACGATGACGGCTCGGAAGGACCGTAGGCGCCATAGCCACCCTGTGCATAACCTCCACCACCAAAGCCACCATACACGTTATCCCAATTCGGGCTATCAAACCCGTGAATCACATGTCCAACCTGCATGTGGGGGTCCGCTCCCCCAGCGCCCCCATGCTGGCCCTGAACCGGGATATCGTGCATATGCACATCATGATCGCCGCCATCACCATCATCACCACCATCACTACCATCACCACCACCCTCCTCAAGTACAGGTAGCGGGTCCCAAATTCTTCCCTGTCGGTCAACGAGCTTCGGAATCCCGTTCACTTTCCTGGTAAGATGCATCGAGTTCAGCTGTTGCAAGTCGAGAAGGCCGTAGTCGCAGGCCTCGGTTAGGTGGTCTAACCGAACCCGATAGAATTTGGCAAGCTTAGTTGCAAAGGCTCCTCCACAAATCCGTGACGTGGGTGTCGAACCAACGCCTCGAAATATCGACTCTGCAACGCTGACCGCTAGGTTGCAGTTTGAACCCGAGATGATGCAGTATAGATGAAAGAGGTCGCGGGTGGTGATGTTCCCTGTGCTATCACCCCGACCACCAATCACATGAAAGATGGCGCGCTCGATGACTCTATGAAGCGGGTCAAGTATCCATGTAGCTTTGGCTCTGCGAGGGTCCCAAATCCAACCCGGCACCGTAATCTGCTCCCAAAAGGCTGCCTTGTTTGCATCAGGCTCCCAATCCTGCAGGCTCCCATGAAACAGTTCCGAGTCGATTTCATCATCTTCATACAACCCCAACACCGTCCCGAATCGACTTATTGACTGGTGGTGCCATTTCCTCCCCAACCGGAATTTAACACCAAGTTTTTTGTCGTAGACATCCGGACATGGAAAGGTGAATCGGAATGACGCGAAAAACTCGATAACAAGCTCCACATATTGCGGTTCCGCGATCTCAAAAAGACGAGACCACGGGGGAGTCATCAGATCATCGAACCTCTCGGACTGTCCGAGCAAATCCAAATCCACCAACTGCAGCTTCCTCATAGGCTCGATAAGGTGTCGTCGGGCCCACAATCGTTCCACCTTCGGGATACAATACCCTTCCCTGGCATTGTTTGAGAACTGCAAGTAGGGGTGATCCATCTGCAAGATTGAGACAAGATTAATCAGCAACCAAAACAAACAAACAAAAATTTCGGGACTGGACAGTATGGCACGGTCGTGCCACCATATGGCACTACCGTGCGAGACCTGCAAATCAGTGAAATTATGAAGATTTCTGGGAATTTTATGAAGTCTGGGTTTTTATTCCCCAGGAGCACGACCGTGCCATCCCACGGCACCATCGTGCTCGGCCGTAAACGGCTCGGATTTGAACCAGCAATTTGGTGAAGCACTGTCGTGCCACCATATGGCACCCTCGTGCCTGACCGATAACCGGGAACTGTTCTGAGCGATTTCTTCGAGGAGCACGATCGTGCCGTCGCATGGCACCCTCGTGCCACGTTGAAGATCTGGGCAAAATTATGAAGATCCGACGTTTTTATGAAGAGCACGATCGTGCGTTTGAATAGCACCCTCGTGCCACGTCAAATTTCTGGAAATTTTATGCAGATTTTATGAGTTTTTGAAGATCATGAGCGTGCCATAGCAGGTCACGACCGTGCTTGTCGGAACCCAGCTTCGAAAAAACGCCCAAATCGCCCCCGAAACCCCGTTTTT
Source organism: Helianthus annuus (assembly GCF_002127325.2). NCBI lineage: Eukaryota > Viridiplantae > Streptophyta > Magnoliopsida > Asterales > Asteraceae > Helianthus > Helianthus annuus. The sequence continues at coordinate 150,385,425 of NC_035442.2, forward strand.
TCCAACTTTTTGTTTAGGGGTTTTGTAAATCGGTTCATTGTGGTTCAAATCAACACAAAAAACACGAAAAACGGGCTTGAGTCGGGTGATTTAGACCAAGCCCTAAAAACCTAAGGAAACTCACTATGAAGAACATGAAGAACACAATAACAAAACACATGAATCTAACTAGAAAAAGGATGAATCCGTACCTGGAATGATGTTGGGATGAAAGAATTCCTTGGAGGAAGCTAGGAGATGGAGAGGATCCGTGAGTGCTTTGAATGGGTTCAAGGAGGAAGATGAAGTTATGAAGAAAAAGATGGTGGTGGTTGGGTTTTATTCAAAATGGCCCTATTATCGATCTGCAAAGGGCTGACACATTTCTGGTAGTGCCAGATTTTGTTGGTAGTGCTTTAATTTTCGGATTTTTTTTAAGGGTGTAGAAAATGGATATCTTTATAAACAAACTCCTTGAACCCGGGGCACTCACGAAGCATCTCCTACCAAGAAAGAGAACCGAACTAACATACCTGAGAGCCGGCAACAAGCTCTAACATCCCTCGCGACCAGAACGAACCGCAACCTGAAAAATAAAAAGACAACCACACACAAAAATAATAACAAGATAATATACACAAACATGCTAAGTTTATTTACGAGTCTTTAGCTAGACTCACCACCCCGAATTCATTTGTTCCTGGGGTGGAGGGTAACAACCTCCTCACTCGGGTCAACGGGCCCTCCAACATAAGCCTTTAACCTATGCCCGTTGACTTTAAACAACCGGCCATCTTCATGGCCTATCTCCACGGTCCCGTAAGGAAACACTGACCGCACAGTGTAGGGACCCGACCATCGAGATTTAAGCTTGCCAGGAAACAACTTGAGACGCGAATTGTACAACAACACACGATCGCCCACTCGGAATTCTTTCTTGTCCTTCAAGCGGGCATCATGGAGCGTCTTCGTATGTTCCTTGTACAGCTTGGAGCTTTCATACGCATCGTGGCGAAGCTCCTCAACCTCGTGAATCTGCACAAACCTGTTTTCACCCGCAGCAGCCATGTCAAGATTAACTGTCTTCAAAGCCCAGTATGCTTTGTGCTCGAGTTCAACAGGAAAATGACAAGACTTCCCATAGACCAATTTAAACGGTGTGGTGCCTATAGGAGTCTTGTAGGCTGTCCGAAAAGCCCACAGTGCATCGTCCAATTTCTCGGACCAATCCTTACGGCTAGAATTAACCGTCTTCTCCAGAATCCACTTGATACCCCGATTAGTAACCTCGACCTGTCCGCTCGTCTGCGGATGATATGGTGTGGAGAATCAATGTTGCACACCATATCGGGACAATGCTTTCTCAAGCTGCGCATTACAGAAATGCGTCCCACGGTCACTAATCAATGCCTTCGGGGCACCAAAGCGAGCAAACAGCTTTTTTAAAAACCGCACCACTACCCTCGCATCGTTAGTGGGCAAAGCTTGTGCTTCAGCCCACTTTGAAACGTAATCAACAGCGACTAGGATGTAGCGGTTGCCAAAAGAGGTCGGAAAGGGGCCCATGAAGTCTAGCCCCCATACGTCAAAAACCTCACAAACTTGGATGCCGTTTTGTGGCATCTCATGGCGTGCAGAAATGTTGCTCGCCCTCTGGCAAGCATCACAGGACCTCACCCAATCGTGGGCATCACGGAAAATAGTCGGCCAAAAGAATCTGGCATCAAACACTTTCCTCGCCGTGTTGTTCGCTCCGTGGTGGCCTCCCGTGGGTCCCTCGTGACAGTGGCGTAAAATATCCCTCGCCTCGTCACCATGCACGCATCGCCGGATCATCCGATCCGCTCCTACCCTAAACAAATAAGGGTCATCCCAGAAGTAATGCTTGACATCCGCAAAAAACTTTCGCTTCTGCTGGTGGGTCATCCCCTTGATCAGGATGCCACTAGCTAAGTAGTTTGCAAAGTCAGCAAACCATGGGGAATCATCACTAGTCTCGATCCTCATGAGGAACTCGTGGGGGAAATTGTCATTGATGCTAGGCCCACGAGTTTCCTTTTCCTCGGAATGCTCAAGTCGAGACAGATGATCGGCTGCCAAATTCTCGGCCCCTTTTTTATCACGGATTTCGATGTCAAACTCTTGCAGCAGCAAAATCCAACGTATCAGTCTCGGTTTAGCATCCTGCTTGCTAAAAAGATACCGAAGAGCTGCATGATCCGTGTACACAATGGTCTTGGAAAGGACAAGATATGACCGAAACTTATCGAAAGCAAAGACCACAGCTAGGAGCTCTTTCTCTGTCGTGGTGTAGTGCTCCTGAGCGTCATTCAAGGTCTAGCTCGCATAGTAAATCGGGTGAAAGTGTTTATCTTTCCTTTGACCCAACACAGCCCCGACTGCGAAATCACTCGCATCACACATCAACTCAAATGGCAGCTCCCAGTCAGGGGCAACCATGATCGGGGCATTCACTAACTTCTCCTTCAACAACTCAAATGCCCGAAGGCATTCATCGGAGAAAACAAACTGGGCATCCTTCTCGAGGAGCTGAGTCATGGGACGGGCGATTTGGGAAAAGTCCTTTATGAATCGCCGGTAGAAATCTGCATGACCCAGAAAACTCCTAATAGATTTCACGGATGTGGGAGGCGGGAGCTTTGAAATAGTCTCGACTTTGGCTCGGTCAACCTCGAGCCCCGCCTGTGAAATCTTGTGCCCAAGCACAATGCCCTCCTTCACCATGAAGTGGCATTTCTCCCAGTTTAACACAAGGTTGGCTTCTTCACATCTAGCCAACATCCTTTTCAGATTCCCGAGACACTGATCAAAAGAACTTCCAAACACAGAAAAATCATCCATGAAAACCTCCATGGAGTCCTCGATCATGTCGTGAAAAATGGCCACCATACATCTCTGAAATGTGGCCGGGGCATTGCACAGTCCAAAGGGCATCCGCCGGTAGGCGAATGTGCCATAGGGACATGTGAATGTCGTCTTCTCCTGATCCTCAGGAGAGATGGGAATATGAAAATATCCTGAAAAACCATCGAGGAAGCAGTAGTACATCCTGCCCGACAACCTCTCCAACATCTGATCAATGAAAGGAAGTGGGAAATGATCCTTCCTTGTGGCATCATTGAGTTTGCGGTAGTCAATGCAAACTCTCCATCCGGTGACAGTACGAGTAGGAATCAACTCGTTTTTCTCATTGGTCACCACTGTCATGCCTCCTTTCTTCGGGACTACCTGTACAGGGCTAACCCACGGTGAATCAGAGATCGGGTGTATCAAACCTGCATCAAGTAGTTTGATGACCTCTTTCTTCACAACCTCCTGCATGTTGGGGTTCAAACGCCTCTGATGCTGTACTACAGGTCTAAAGTCCTCCTCCATCAAGATCTTATGGGTACAAAAGGATGGATTGATCCCTTTTATATCCAAAATCTTCCAAGCAATCGCCTTCTTGTGCTGCTTCAGGACTTCAAGCAATCGATCCTTTTCTTCCTTTGACAACCCAGCAGAAATGATAACGGGCAGATGAGTCTCACCCTCCAAGAAAGCATACTCCAAATGATCTGGGAGCTCCTTAAGCTCAACCGAAGGTGGATCCTCAATAGAAGGGCGTGCTTTAGGCTCAGTCACGCGATCCACAACCTCAAATACCTCGGGACACGGGGGAGATGCGTGACCTATCAGACAGGTCACCTCCTCAACCATTCGGTCCACACTAGGTGAACCAAAAGTCTCCCCTCCAAGCAGCTGTGTGTCCATAACATCCTCCTCGAATGTAGCATGAAGATGATCACTCACATAAGTATCGATAGTCTCAATGAAGTAGAGTGTATCATCTTGACTCTGTGAGTGTTGCATGGATTTCCCTATATCAAAGGTAACCTCCTCATCATCAACTCTGAGAGTAAGTCTACCAGTGCAGACATCAATCAAGGCTCTCGCAGTGGCTAGGAATGGGCGACCTAAGATAAGGGGAACGTTTTTATCCTCATCCATGTCCAGAATCACGAAATCGACAGGAAAGACAAACTTGTCGATTTTCACCAGCATATTCTCAACTATGCCTCGAGGGTACTTCACTGAACGGTCGGCTAGCTGAATGCTCATACGAGTCGGCTTGGGCTCTCCCAAGTCTAGCTTAGCAAAAACCGCATATGGCATGAGGTTTATGCTAGCTCCAAGATCAGCCAACGCATTGCTGACCGACAAACTACCGATCAAACACGGGATAGTGAAACTCCCAGGATCATTCATCTTCTTCGGTAGTTTGTTCTGAAGAACCGCTGAACACTCTTCATTCAAGGTCACTTGCGAAAGCTCCTCAAGTTTCTTTTTGTTGGATAGGATATCCTTCAGAAACTTGGCATACTTAGGCATTTGAGCAAGTGCCTCGACAAATGGTAAATTAATATGAAGTTGCTTAAAAAGCTCGAGGAATTTACCATAGTGTTCTTCCATTTTCTGCTTTTTCAACCTCCCCGGATATGGAACGGGAGGGACATACTCTCTCACTGGCTCCTTGGGTCGTACGGTACTTGCTGGGACTCGCCTCTGTTGCACCTCACCCGGAGACTCAGCCTCAATCTCCTCATCAACCTCCTCGTCATCGACTGGCTTTTCTGAAACAGCCGGAGGGATGGCTTGAGCGGTCTTGCCGCTCCTCAACGTGATGGCCTTTGCTGTAGCATTTGGATTTGGCTCTGTGTTGCTCGGAAGGCCCCCCTGTTGTCTCTCAGACAACATCTTGGCAATCTGGCCAACTTGGTTCTCAATGGCCTGCATGGAAGCCTTTTGGCTTCTCAACTCACCCTCGTGCCTCGTGAAACGACCGTCATACTCCCTAAAACGCTTCTCATTCTCCGCTTTTTGAGTGTTTTGACCAGCTAAGATTTGACTAAGCATATCATGTACACTAGGATCACTAGAAGGAGGCGGCTGCTGAGGACGAGGTGGACCATATGCTCCATGGGTCGGAGCTGTGGGACGTGGAGCGAATCCGGGTGGATGCTGGTTAGAAGCATCGGGCTTCCAACTAAAGTTTGGATGATTCTTCCACCCCGGATTATAAGTATTGCTGTAGGGATTGTTTTGAGGACGGTATTGGTTTCCCATGAAATCAACATGCTCGTGTGACATCTCTCCCGTCGGAAAATCACCTACCTGATATGCTCCCCCACTCGAAGAACCTCTCGAGTGCATTTCCATCACTCGATCAAATTTCGAAGACAAGGCATCCATACGTGCTGTCATGGCTGTGTAGTCGTCCACATGATGAACTCCCTGTCGAGAACTCTTTCCCCTCGGGGGCTGTTGCGTCCGGTTTTTCGCGGCACACTTCTCAAGAATCTCAAATGCCTCGGTGGCATTTTTCGTGCCGATATCACCACCCGAGTATGTATCAATCATCATCTGTCCCTGACTGTCCAAACCATGGTAGAAGATCTGACACTGTTGCCACTTGGGCAACCCGTGATGTGGGACCTTTCTCATAAGCTCTTTGAAACGCTCCCATGCCTCGTATAGGGACTCGTCCTCGTCCTGACGAAAGTTCAGAATCTTGGTTCTCAACCGAACAGTTTTCTCTGGAGGGAAATATTTCTGAAGGAACTTCTCAGCTAATTGATTCCATGTAGTGATAGATCCAGCTGGAAGTGAAAGAAGCCACTCCTTGGCTCCATCCCGTAAGGAAAACGGAAAGAGCCGAAGGCGGATAGCATCCGCTGATGCATCACGAATCCTAAATGTGGCACAAACCTCTAGAAACCCCGCGATGTGAACACTAGGATCCTCGTGATCCTTGCCATAAAACTGCACCGCATTCTGCAACATCGATATGGTGCCAGCCTTGATCTCGAAATTATTATTGTCGATTGTCGGTGCATTGATGCTCGCAGGCAAACCATCGAGTGACGGTTTTCCAATTTCATTCAAGATCCTATTCTCCTCCGCGTCCGCCATGTCTACCCGAACCTCGTAGAAGGTGTCGTCGTCCGCTGCGTCTGTATCAATCGCCTCGGCTACCACGCGAAACCGCTCCCGCAGTCTCCGGTGAAGATCACGCTCCGGCTCCGCTGAAGGCTCAACGATATCAGTAGCAGGGGTTGAGGACATGCACGACCTGTAGGGAATAAGGAGCACAATGCACAAAAAATATATACAAAAATAAAAACAACTAGCAAATAATCATTTTTTTTTCTTTTTCAATTAATCAAGCAAAGGCAAATAAAACAAGTAGACAAAAACTTTGTACACTTTTCACAATGGCTAAATAAGTAACTCGAATCGTTTTCAAGAAGACCGCATCCCCGGCAACGGCGCCAAAAACTTGATGTGCGTGAATTATATATATTTTTAATTGAGTTTTTCTTCACACAAATTTAGTTTTAAAATGGTTTTTCACCTAGAAACTAACTACACACACAAAGGGCAAGTGTACCCGTCGGGTGGTAATATAGCTAATCGGTAAGAACCGGATATCAATCCGTGGATGCGGTGTCTCGATACTAAACTTTTGTTACTTCAAAGCCTTTTCAAATGATTGGATTGGTTTTTCTAACTTATCATGCAAAATAAATAAACTACTAAAATTTCTAACAAGTAACAATAACTAAGAAAGGTTGCCTAAACTAAGTATCCACTTATTCACATGTGACAACAAAGAGGAAGGGATTGTGATGATGCAAGCTCCAATTTTAACTAAGTCCCCAATCAAGGCTTCCTAGTTTATAATTCTTAGGAAAATTAAAAATGAATTAACATTCTAATCACCTAAAAATTATTCCTTTAAGCTCACTTGCTAAGTTGATGTTAATCTTTGATGATGAGTTATTCATTTGTCAAAACTCCTAACTCTACAAATTAGGGAAAACTAATATGAGAAACACACTAATCACCCTAACTTGGTTTTAAGTAGTTGGCACTATCACCATGTTCTTGATATGAACCACAAGCATGGTCATGCTAGCTAACAACCTTGGCCTAAATCATCAACCAAACATGAACACAAACTATAGAATTCATATAAACATACTTTTGATCTTTCCAAATCTAGATGCAAGAATTCACACACAACCTCAAATCATTGTTCATATCATATTAGCACTCACCATTCCTAGTTTCATGCTATGAATCATACTAACAAGTTAACAAGATTCAATAATCATAATCTCTACATGGGCTTTCCAACACAACATGTAAATACTTATGAGCAAACATTCAAGAACAAGAACTTTAAGCATGCATATGAGCTCCAAGAACAAAATCAAATGACAACATGAAGATTAACAAGAACAATCATCACATCTACTTCCATATTATCACATGTTCATAAGCTTCAACATAGTTTAGACAACACAAATGTTTAGCCTACAAGGCTCATAACTACCAAATCAAGCATAAATAAACATAAATTGTTCATAATGTAGTAAGCTAACCAAGTTAAAGACAAGAATTAAATGGTGTTTGAGTAGATCTTCAAGTGGTTTAATCTTCTTCAAGGCTCCTTCTTGGCTCCAACAAGCTTCCAAGACCAGATTCTTGAGAGGAAAAGTCACCAAAATGCTCCAACTCCCTTGCAAATGAGCTAGAAACTCGTATTTAAACTGCTGGGCGTTTGGCACTACCATGCCACCTTTTGGCACAGTCGTGCTTGGCAAGGGTCAGAGCCACTTTCTTGAGTGTTGACCAAGCCAGCTACCATTTTCGGAAAAATCGCGCTCAAATGTTCCCGAGGTCGCACGACCGTGCTCGGAGATCCTCTGGTCGTGCGAGCCGGTAGTGCTCGGTAACAGTCACCTCGTTCTCAGAAACAAGCTGATCAGAGGCAAAGATTGACTTGGCACGGTCGTGCCACTGGTTGGCACGGTCGTGCTTCCCTTGATTTTGAAGATTTGGCTGCTGGGTGCTAGTGCTGATCGAGAGTGCCGACGTCGGGAGGCTTGGCACGGTCGTGCCACTGTTTGGCACGGTAGTGCCATATCTGGCAGTTTGCTGGAATGCACCATTTTAGCTCTATTTTGCTCCAAAAGCTTCCGTTTCATCACTGGGCCGAAGCCCGGACCGGTATTTTCACAAACAACTCAAATAAGTATCAAAATCAATGAAAATACAAAGAGTTTTCGCATAAACGGGGCGTATTTGACGTTTAAAAGATGTATAAATTCTTATACATCAATAACCTTCCCAGATCGGAGGCGGACACTTGTTATAGATAACAGTCGGTTTCTTACCAGTATCTTTCTTCTTTGGCTTGGTGTCTTTGAATGCTTCGAAACCTGCAACAGTTGGATAAATTCGATCAATAAGATAATCAGAACTAGAATAACTTTGTAATAACCGTCTGATTCTCTCATTTTCAATCTTCTCGGTTTCCAACTCTTGCTTCCACTTTGCACTTTCTTCAATGTAGAAGTTGATAGCTTTCTGCTTTATCATCATCGTTGCATTCATCATTGTCAAAGCATTTTCTCTTTCAGAGTTAGTCTTTTGAAGACCAGTTACTGTTCTGTTCAAAACATCATATGATTCTTTCACATAATTGAGATTGAACAGTAATTGTTCTTTCATCTTTTCAAGCTCAGCCAGCTTCTCATCTTTTGCTGCACAGTCTTTGCAAGATTCAAGACACTTTGAGCATGGCTTGATGACTTCCACAATCTTTTCAACTTCGATGATTTTCTCAACTTCAACCACCTTTTCTGCTTCATTTACCTGCTCAGTTTCAGCAATCTTCTCAGCAGCAACTTTAACTTCTTCATTTCGAACAATCTCATCAGCAACACTTTCAGTCTTCTCATGCTTTTGCTCTTTTGCTGCCCTTTTCTCCTTTAGCTTTTCCAAGCGATCTGTAAAATAAAAATGAAAACTTTCAGGAGAAAGATGAGTTTTTGCAACATTAATATGTTTTTCTTCTTCATCATCACTGCTATCATCTGTTGGAGATTGATCAAACTCTACTGATTTGTCAGAACTATCATCCGAAGAACCAGAATCAGATGGTGTTTGATCAAAGACAATCTCCTTTTCTGAACTATCATCTGAAATTTGTGAGCTTTCATCAGACGAAACAGACTTTTCCTCTTCATTCTTCACAGTTACACCAATTGATTTCATCCACTCAGTGAACATATCTGGTTCTTTTACAATCTTAGCAATAAAGGCTTTGAAATCTCCTTTCTCATCTGTAAACATATCCCAGCTAAAACCTTCTGGTAGCCTTTCATCATCCTGAAAGTTCCAGTTAAAGTTTTCTTGATTCCCTAGACATGCCCTCTTTGAATCCTCTATCACTTTTCTACCATGAGCCACTTGCGGTTCTTGTTGCTGTTTTTGACCAACTTGTTGATAGATGACTTTTCGGTAGTAATCGTCTTTTCCGAATGGATTCTTCACATCACTAGCTTCTCTATTCTTGCATTCCCTCTTGAAATGACCTTTCTCCCTGCATCGAAAACAAGTAACTTTAGATTTATCAAAACCTAAAGTAGAAACATGTGCATCAAGAAAATCATTTCTCCCAATAATCAGCTTAAACTTCTCAGCTCTTCTAAGGACACTAGCTAGACACCATTTGATGTCCATTAATTCCATCTCTTCAGCGTCTATCTGATCATAATCCTCCTTTGTTAGCATAGGATTCCCGATCCTTCCAGCAACCAATCCTTCATAAGATAATATCACGGAACCAAGTAATGCCATGTGATCTTTCGCAACTTCTTCAGAGAAACTTTGACCATCAGGAAGATTCAAAGCAATGTTGCACTGTATCACACAACCATTTCCAGTTTTTGTGCTTTGAGAATGAAAACTTTCAGATGAACTCTTGGGATTAACACTCGGATATGAAGAGAACCCACTACTTTTGTTTGTACTCTGATCAACTTTTTCCGATGAATCTCCAGCACTAAATGCAGTTTGGATTTTCGGGCTTCTTTCAATTTCTGGAACACTGCCTTTGTAGTACATTTTCACGTCTTGTTGACCACTCGGATTGTTTATCCTTGCAATCTTTTGCTGTTCCAAATCTTGACCCTCAATCTTTTCAATAAACTGAGAAATCGTCAACCCATCATATACCCCAGTGTTTTTTAGAATCATCAAGTAAGTTCCCCACTCTTTTTGCGGTAACGCATCAGCTAACTTGTCTACCCACTCTTCACGATCTTTTGTTATGCTCAGCATCGACATAGATCGCACTAAGTGGCAATATCGTTCAATTAACTTCTTTGTATCTTCCCCGGCAAACTCATGAATAAATCAAATTCTTTCTTAAGCAATGCCTTCTTGCTTTTAATCATGTGTTCACTACCCTCAAACATGTCTCTAAGAGCATCCCGGATTGATTTTGAAGTTTTGTCATGCTGAAGCAGTATGAAGATGTCTTCTTTGATAGCTTGCTGAAGTAAACTAATCATCATTTTTTCAGCTCTATACATTTCTCGTTCTTTGTCATTGAATTCTGAGATTTCTTTTTTCAGTTTGCAGTTCAGAACGGGGTAGCACATATCTCTTCAAAATACACTCCCATGATCTCAAATGATTAGCTTGTACCCAGTTTTCGAAACGATCTTTCCATCCGTAATACTCCTCAATGCTCATTAGCTTCGGGTGTTTTTTAGTAGTTCCCGTTTCGTTTTCCAGATTCATGTTCTGAGCAATGACAGCCGGAGTAGTTGGAGTAGCAAACGCGTTGTAGAAATCGTTATCCATGTTTCAGTAATCAAATTTCCAAACACAGTCAAGTTCAAGCGGAATAATCCAGATACAGTTCAAGCGAAATAGCAAACTTCCTTTCAAGCGAAATACCAAATAACACTTTGAAGCGGAATCCTAACTAAGTTTCAAGCGGAATACCAAATTGAACCCTCTGGAGCGGAATCACCAGGAACTCTCAAGCGGAATCTGACTTTGTCTGTTTCAAGCGAAATCACAGGTTTCGCTTGAAATTTTCAAGCGGAATAGCCAACTTGAAGCGAAATCAAGTACTTTTGGAGCGGAATCAGAAAATGTACTTTCGAGCGAAATCACTTCGGAGGTTCATTTTGGTCATTTTTAAGTCGAATTTTGGTCTGAAACTTTCTAGGCTTTGTTAATACGTATTTTTACACAATCTGTGAAAAATTGATCCAGTTTTGACCGTTAAATTTTGATTTGTTGAAGAAAGAAGGTGTAGAAGTAAGAAAATGCAATCAATTCCAGCTGTAATCTGCAGAACTCCTCCTCCTGAGCTCTGATACCACTTGTAGGATCGTGTATCTGACCCGAACGAGTCGTTCAGAGGAGTTTTGATCTATTCCAGGTGCAGAAAACAAGAAATATACGTAGAAGCAGCTTAATCTTCACTTTAAACACTGATTGGATTGAAATAACAGCAATTACAATCAGCCCTCACACCGGCAGCACCTCGGTATGGAATTCAAGAACTTACACCTCCCTACTCTGATTTCGCTCGGACATACTATATATAGGCACTCTGATTTCGCTTGAACATGCTCAAGCGGAATCAGTCCTTCAAGCGAAATCACTACAAACAATCTCAAGCGGAATCAGCTTGAATCACACTAAACTTTACTATTTTCTCGATCTACGAGCCCTGATCTATCCTATCTAGACTAAGACTCGATACAAGACAAAGTCGACAGATGCATGCACTAACAAATGTCCGCCATATAGCATTCATCGCCGACTAGAGGATCCGTCAATCCTGAAAAGACATTTAACCGCAACCGACGGTTACCAAAAGTCATGTCGACCGTGCCCAATTTGCAATTAATTTGGGCATTCGACATTGCCAAAAATGGTCGACCGAGGATCACCGTTGGTTGCTTGGTTCGGTCCAAAGAAACATAATCTAATACAAGAAAGTCCACCGGATTGTAAAAGTCATCGACCTTGACTATTACATCCGTGACTATCCCACGGGGTAGTTTAGGGGTCAAGTCGGCTAACACCACGGTGGTGTTAGACACTTGAAGTGGACCAAAGTCATATTGGTCATATAGACTACCCGGCAAGATACTCACACTTGCCCCAAGATCCAAAAGTGCCCTAGTCATTTTGAATTCCCCGACTCGTATTGAAATAATGGGCTCCCCCGGATCTTGAAGTTTCGGTGGAAGTGCACCCGAAAGAATTGAACTCACATTTTCAGTTAAATCAAATTTCTTAGGAAACTTGTGAGTCCTCTTTTGGGTGCATAAATCCTTCAAGTATTTGGCATATGAAGGTACTTGCTTAATTGCATCTAAGAGTGGTAAATTGATTTTAACTTGTTTAAAAATTTCCCACATCTCTTCTTGTTGTGGGCCTCGTTTATTTACCACCTTCTTAGATGGTCCCAACAAAGCTTCAGGATAAGGGGCGGTATTAACCTCCACACCCTTTTCCTTAGCCTTTGGGACAGGAATGGTCACAGCGGGTGTATTTGTATTAATTTTCAAATCATTTTTAGTTTGACCCGTTTGACCGTTTCTACCTTCATCATCACTCGCATCTTCCACCACCCCTTCAACAAATGTGGGGGATGGTGGCTCAACACCACTATTTATGACTTGAACACTACGTAAAGAAATTTCATTTATTTGTACCTCACGTGTGTTCTTCGAGTTCGACCCTTGATGCTTAGGGTTCACCGTGGTATCACTTGGGTGTCCTCCTCCACTTCCACGAATTTGAGCCATCTCTTGAGCAAGTTGCCCCACTTGCTTCTCTAATGCCTTTTGAGATTTATCCCTCACATCAAACTCTTTCCTCACTTCGGCTTTGAACTCTTGGTGTGAATTAGTAAGATTACTCACAGCATTCATGATAGCATCAAATTTCGAATTAATCGAATCATCACCTTGGGAGTTTGATGCACCACCCCCATTTCCACTTTGGTTGTAACCCCGTTGATAGTTGCTTCCGCGGCTTTGATACCCTTGGTAACCCCCTTGATTGTAATTCCATTGGTAACCCCCTTGGTTACCACCTTGGCGATTGTTATACGATGAGCCACCTTGATTACCCGATTGGAAATTCGGATTCATTTGATTTGAAGCGTTACCATACCGGAAGTTAGGGTGATTTCTCAAACCCGGATGGTAAGTGTTGGAGTTCATGTCATATTGCTTTCAATCCCCATACACTTGGTTTACCTCCTCGGTGTAATCACTCGGCCCCGTTGGACATTGTTCGGTTCTATGACCGATATCCCCACACTCTTCATACACCGCGAATTGTACCGCGTTCACCTCCTTCTTCTTCATACGAGCCATTTCCCGCTCTAAGGTAGAAATTCGATCCTTAGAATCAAGATCGGGAAGTGACCGGGAAACAGGATGTTTCTTGGCTCTATCGGCCGATTCCTTTTCCTTAGACCGCTTGCTCATCCGCTCAAGGAATTCCCAATCATTATCTTCATGATTGCTCAATAAGGTTCCATTGCTCGTTGACTCGAGGCGATTCCACGTTGCATCATCCAAACCACGTACAAAACACTTCACCAATTCCCACTTTTCTATTTGGTGATGTGGACATTTCCGAATTAACTCCTTGTATCGAGTGAATGCTTCATGCAACGGTTCACTCAATAATTGCTGAAACGACCTTATTTCATCCCTAGCGTCATCGGTCTTCGCCATCGAATAGTATTAATCCAAAAAGACTTGTTGCATCTCGCCCCATGTCCGGATAGTATTCGCCGGAAGTGTAAGAAACCATTGCTTCGCCTTGTCCTTTAGCGAAAACTGGAATAATCGAAGCTTGACTTCCTCCAATGCGAAGTTGTGCCCCCCATAGTATTACAAATGGAAGAAAACTCCGCCAAATGCGTGTACGACTCATCATTAGACCTCCCATTGAAGTGGGGAAGTATATTGATGTAATAGGGCTTGCAATCGAACTTTCTCCTTTCGCACACTATTGGAGAGTCATTATCGGTAACCACCGGTCGAAAACGGTCATTCACTCCCCATGGAGGTTGTTGACGACGTTGTGGACCGTTAACCTCTTGATCGACCGGCCTTCGATTATCCATTCTATCACCTCCCCTATCACCTCTTCTGTTGCCACCTTGGTTACCCCTTTGATTACCACCTCCCACGAAACGAGGAATCCGGTTAGGGTTAGCATTGTTGTTGTTGTTGTAAAACCCGTCATTCCGGTTCCTTTGGTAATTGTTTCGTGGTTGGCGGTTATTTTCGTAACCGTCATTTCTCCTATCCCCGTACCCGTAGTCATCATTCCCCACATAGTTGGCGTTTTGGTAGCCAAACTCATCGTCTTCAAACCCTCTTGCATTGTAGAGGTTACCTTGATTCACATACCCCCAATTTTCGTCATCATTAACCCGATCATCATAATATCCCCCATCGTCCGAATTTTCCGTATGAACACTCATATGTTCTGGCGATTGATAATCGGGAACACTAAACGGCTCATCATCGGGGATGGCGTTCCTCAAATCGTCTATGTTAAAGAATGGGTCTTCATTCGCGGGATTGCCACGATCTCGATTGCCTCGACGGTCGGAATTGACATTCCGGTCATTAAGGTTGATGGGTAAGGAGTTTTGTCTATGAAGGTTTTGTTGTTGGGGTGTTCTTTGGGTGTTGTTGGGATTTTGGTTTTGGAAAGGTGGTGTGGGTGGTCCGGTGTTGTTATTACCACCCGGTCGCTCTTGAGGTATAGCTTGAACATTTTGGGCGGGATTGAAGTTGCTTCGGTATTGGAATTGGTTCATGTTTTGGTTTTTGTTGAGGTTTTGATTTGAGTTTTGGTTTGCCATTGAATCGGTTTCAATGGTCGGTGTGAACTGTGGTGTTTGATTGGTTTGATTAGAAGCAAGTCTTGCTTCCAATCGGCTTGCTAAATTTCTTCTTGCAACTCTTTCGATTTCCGGTTCGTAGAATAACGGTGAAGTCCTCCCGGAGTTTCGCGTATGCATGCACTACCTGTAACCTGCACAAGTAACACACCCGCGTAACAAGGAAAAAGACAAAGTGCAAAAAGAAACTAAACAAATTAAACAGATAATCACGCAAATTCAAACAATAATCCAAACACAAAGCGCAAGCACTCCCCGGCAACGGCGCCAAAATTTGATCGGAATGTCGCGCTCCGGTCAAAGATAATATATATAGTCCCAAATTACCCTTAACAAACAGTTAGTGGTAGTAAGGGGTCGAACCACGAAGAGTCTGTCGTTTGCGATTGGATTTGAATGAATTGAAATATGTGTCACAATTATGAAGCTAGCTATTTTGTTTTTATGTATTTTTCTTTGATTGAGAAGATTGTGAATTAAAATTACTAAAATAATTGGATTGATTAACTACTAACGATTAATAAATTGCAAGGAATGAAATTGATTGATTAAACAATATAAAGAAAACAAGGCTCACACCCGGTTCGGTAATTGAAGTCCTAGGGTTTCTACACGTTTTAGATTCGATTCAATTGCAAATATGATTAACAAATTTAATATTACAAGGCTTAGGTGCCAAGAGCTATCAACGTCGTAAATGACGGCCACAATGCACTTCGTTACCAAGAACATGTAAACTCTAACCTAGATAAGGCATAATTGCACATAAACATTTCGCAAAGTCAAATTTAATCTTCACTCGACAATTCACGAATACAATACCAATGCAAGACAATTATCATAAGTTTAGAAATCAAATCACAACTTGTCACAAACGAATCTTAAATACATTGTTTAAACCCTAAGAACTTACAAAAACCTACACCGGGGTGAAGCCTCCAAGAATTTAGCTGCTCATGGAAGGACGAACGCTATCACCGGAAATTGAGAACTCGAACATCATCATCTTGAAGCCTTGAAGTGGTGAAGGTGGTGGTTAGGGTTTGGAATGATAGATGGTAATGGATGGATTGAAGGATGATTGAGGATTAGGGTTATGGAATGGATAATGGTGATGATTTGGATGTTGATTCGGGTGATAGAGATGATGGTAGGTGAAATTGGTGATGATAAGTGATGAGAATAGGCTCCAAAGTGAAGATTCAAAACTCTCCAAAGTGTAACTCCCGTAATCCTGGCTCTCCTCATGTTTTGATTCGTCCAAAACCCCCAAAGTCAAAGATTTCGCGTTTGCAAAATAGGGGAGCCGTCGTCGATGGCTTGATGCCCTGTCGGCGACGGTGCATGCTTCTTCAATTTCTGCCGACGGACTAAGTTGCTGTCTACGGGCTAATTGTGGCGACGGACATTTCCATGGGGCGTCGCCGACGGGCCCTTTGGCCGTCGGCGACGGTACCTCAAATCCTTCTTTCCTGTTTTTCACGTTTCTTGCTCCCGGTTGACCCATTTCGCGTCCCGGTGGTCCGGTTTTCACTCCGGTGACCCGTAAAGCTCCCGAAAAGCTCTTTAAACTTTGCTAGACCTGCAAAACAAGTATCTAATCAAAAGTAGGCTATTCGAAATTAAAACTTGCGTAAAAACATCAAATTAAACAGTTACAAGCATCAGTTTTCGACCACGTATCACTCACCTTAACATATATAGCGCTTGTGTAGCGCTATAGGAGTAACGCCCGCCGCATGGACTTGCGGTCATGTTAAGACATTCATACATACTTGCGGACACGATGGTTTGACTAGTGAGATCACATGCCAGTAATGCGTTAATCTAGTTAACTAAATATCTCATGTGGACTATTCATGGATTTAATCATACTCATACTTATAACTTCTCTCATACCTAAACACAATCATGCTAACATACAATCATACTTACATACTTAAACTTCTATACGTTATCATTCTCACTCGTAATACATTAATAAATCCTACCCATACACTACTAGTACAAACTACGCAGGTCATGCACAAACCAAAATAATCACGGATGCATACATGATTATATTGGTAGGTGCATGAAAACCATAGTAGGTTGTAGGATCGTGTATCTGACCCGAACGAGTCGTTCAGAGGAATTTTGATCAGTTTCAAGTGCGGAAAACAAGAAACTGACTTAGAAACAGCTTAATCTTCACTTTAAACACTGATTAGATTGAAATAACAGCAATTACAATCAGTCTTCACACCGGCAGCACCTCGGTATGGAATTCGACAAAGGTTCCAAATGATTTCGCTCCTAGCCTATATATACTAGTCTGATTCCGCTCGAAACATACATACAACCACTCAAGCGGAATAAGGAAGTTTGTGATTCCGCTTGAAACTGACCCATGTCATTTCAAGCGGAATTACCTGTTTAAGCGAAATCAACTTCTAAGCAATCTAAAACTTGATATTTTCTCGATCTACGTGCCCTGATCTATTCTATCTAGACTAAGACTCGATACAAGACGAAGTCGACAGATGCATGCACTAACAAACTCCCCCTCAGATGTTGACGAGTCTCACGTGTCGAGTCTTTGCAACTTCAGTCTTGATCTGTATCTGGGCTTTACTCTTTCTATCAGCATCAACAGACTCCCCCTAACAATGTGCTGGCATTCCTTAAGTTCATCAGCATCATCTGCTTCAGGATCGTAATCTGGCTTTCACAGGTTCAAGATCGTCGCCTGACTCAAACTTTGTCCACAGAATCGAAACCTGGCTCATGATCTATCCACAACATCCTCAGGTATCTGAATCTGACTCTTTAAGCAACCTCAGGATCGATCAACCTGGTTCTCTATCACTCTGCTTTGAAGTTGTTCCAAGATCATCACCTGGCTCACGTTCAGCTTAGGTTATTTGCACAATCTCTTCCTCAAAGTAAGTTTTACACTTTAATTACAAAAACACATGCATTAACTCAAACTCTCCCTCAAATCAATCTATATTCAATATGAACCACTTGTAAAAATTTGATTATACATTTGATTTCAAATATAGACTCCCCCTCACTTGTAACACCTCGGAAATTTACGTCCAATAATGCATTGACACGTGGCATAGGCTTTGGATATGTGAAAACATACTTTAGAGGGACTAAAGTTGACAAACAGTGAAATTATGGAAAAATAAGGTTCCAAAGTGTCAACAATGGAAAAATAGGCTCTACAATAACCCTACATGGTGTTTATAATCCTAAACGGATATATCATGGATCATACAAAGCGGAAAATGAAAGAAAGTGAGGAATTGCAAACTTCAGGGGCTAATTGTGTCAACATGTTGAATTTATACCTCTGAGTGATCTTTTGGAAAACTCGAAGCTTTGTAATGATAAAATATACTCACTAGAACATGTGGTAAAAATCTCATGAAGTTTCGTTATCGTATGAGAAAGTTATGATCAAAACCGTGCACGAAGGGTTAAATGCGTCAACGTTGAAATTCGTGACTTTTCGGGTAAGCACAAAGTTAACCAAGGACTTTACCATGTTTGTAAATGTCCCAAGGTCCTTAAAAATCATATTTGAGGGTCTAGTGAGCAAGAAAAATAGCTAAAACCACGTAACAAAGGACCAAGGACCAAAATATAAAGGTTTAAAAGGTTTTTGCAAGTCAGGAGGATCCAGGCGGCCCGCCTGGAGGCCCTTACGCGGGCCGCGTGACCTGCCCAGCGACAGAAAACGGGCAAATGCTAGTTTCAGGTCTGATCTCGGTTGTTTACAGCTGTTGCTCGATACAAGGGACTCACCAATGGTATTACATGCATTTAGGGGCACTTGGACTCATCTTACAACATCCCTAGACCCTTGTGGCAGCTCCTAATGAGATCAAACTTGCATAAAAAGGGTCTTGTAGTTACAAACATTCAACGCTTCCATATTCAAAAACTCACAAGATTAATACTGGAGCTCTCTGGTCACCAACAAGGTTCATAGGGCTTCCTACTTGTAATTAGGACTCTTGTAAGTGTTCATACCCTTCTCTAATTCGTTCTAGCTTAGTTTATTAACCGTAAGTCAATCCGTCGTAAATTTAGTTTGACTTTGTGATTAAACGAAAATGGCTCAGTCATTTCTCGAATTGCAAGTACCTACAAGTTGGTATTTATGTGGGTAACAAACCCTTAAAAGGGTATTTTCAGATTCCCACTCTAAGCATGATGATTGTCGAGTCAAAGCTTTTCTTAAAGTCAACAGAATGTGTTTTTGCAAAATTTAGCATAATTAACAATGTAGGTCACATGCAACCTGTTTGATCATCAAAATAACTTTGTAATTAATGAAAGAACATGATTCATCATGATCAACTCGACAATTTTCAGTTTAAACCCGGATCGGAACCGAAAGTCTCATAAATTGACTTTTTCTTTGACTCTCAATTCTGATCCGTGCATGGATGTTTGAGATCTTCCTTAGAGCTTATTTTGAACCAATTTCATATATGTACAACTCTCTGAGATTTTACAACTTGGTTCAATATTCATCCGATGCATATGCATGTTTCCGATTTATGTTTAAAAGTTGACTATTATGCCCTTTTTGCTATAAAACACGATTTTTGAAAAAGTGAAAGAGTAGAAACGTTTGTTACTGATTTATAAGCTTGCACTTAAAATTTGATATCAGTTGGAGGTCTAGATTAAGAGTTATGCTCAATATCGTAATTTGAAAGCTTTATGTTAAGTAAACGGCGTAATTAGCGTATAGCCTATTTAAACCCACTTTTTGATATAAAACTTTTTACCCACTGATGTAATATAATATTTTGGGATTTTTGATGATTTTTATTTAATTTTTGGCTGAGCATAACATAGGTCTCTAAGTTTAATTCGGTTAATACCGATTTTGCCCTTTTCGGCTATAAAATGAATTCTACAAATCCTTTTGACCCCAAACCTTTTTCTACTGATTTCATTTTTTAAATAAAATATTTTGAGCCTTCTGGAATTATAAAAATCTCAGCTTTCTTTTAAAAACCCGGAAATGGCTCCAAATCGGCTTTTTAAGCGTTTTTAACGCATAGTATGCACTATAATCACATTAGACACATAAGGTTAATACCTACTGATGTTTTTAGCATATTTTTATGTAATAACAGTAAGCACAAGTTTTTGAACTCAGGTTTCCAGTTTTGACCGTTTGAGCCCTTGTAAAATTACCAAAATACCCCTAAGGGGCGTAGTTTGGTTTTTAAATGATAAGTTTCACATACGGGTCATAACCTAGTGTTATAACATGTTGAATTAAGTATATTTGCTGTATAAATCAGACCAGTAACTCAGATTACAAATTTAACCCTTTTATAATCTTTTAAATGACCAAAATGCCCTTATGAGGCGTAAATTGAGTCTAATTCCGTATGGGGCATAATAGAAGTTATCTTACTGATATTACAACATATTTAAGGCATATTATCTCAGGAAACTTGCATATGACTTTTACGGTTACCCGTAACGCTCTTTTAGCGTTCGGTTCGGTTTATGTAACTAGTTTGCATAAATTGACCGAAACGGGTCAAACATTATCATTTTTGTCTCAAAATCCAGAATGTATTTAGCATACCCATATTATACAAGTATCCAAACTTGTCGGGTCTAAATCACGTTCTATTCGGTCTTCGCTTAATCGTGCGTTTGAACCGTATCGTCCTTAAAACTAACCGGTCTAAGCTTAGGCTTAAATAAAGATCCGTTAGGAATCTAATAGATTATTATAAACCTTTGTTCCAGAATAGAAGAATCAGTAAAAGCTACCTTCACTTGCTAGTTGTGATTTATACTTACCAAGGTAAATACCTTTAACTTATTTTCCCTATACGGGCTTGGGTTACGGTATATAGAATACCGCTTGATCGAGCATCAAATCTTACATCCTTGGGTGGTTAATTGAATAATTTGATCGGCTCGTTTAAACAGTCTTGTTTGCTTTAAGCCTTTGGGGGATTAATGACCATGTCCCGGATATCCTTGGCATCATCTTACGAGATGGCCACGACCAGAGCACGAGGTGTAGGCGTACACCTGTCAGTGTATAACTCATTATTGTGGTGTGTCTATTGATCTTTAACCCGGACAAGATCCGGGCTACTGAACGCACAAGTAACATGTAATTCGTTCACAAGATTATTATAAATAATTATCCCAAGTTATAAAAAAAATGTTTTGTGCCTTGAGCATTCAAATCAATTTTTAACCTTTTCAAAATGAGTCAGTTAAATTGTATTTACCAGTGTAAACTGACGTATTTTCCCAAAAGGTTAAGTGCAGGTACTACACGTAATAGGCTGGTTGTCTTCTAGAGCGTCCACAATAAGTCTCGCAAGCTTGGATGACAATAAATCTGTTGAACAATATCTTATTTTATTTTGATCCGCCTGTGGATCCGTTTCAACTATTAGTGATATTTAATATTACACTCTATTAAAGTTGAAATGAATCTATCTTTGCTTCCGCTGTGCATTTATGTATTGTGTTGTTTGTCTATGATGATGCCAACTACGTCACTATACTCCCCACCGGGCCCACCGGTGACACGTGGAAATTAGGGGTGTGACAGGTTGGTATCAGAGCCAACGCTGAGTGAATTAAACACTAGCCTTTTGTGTTTAATCTCAGTTACACAATTGCACATTCCTCGATTCTCGAGTCTAGACAAAGAACTTAGGAAATATCCAAAATTGTTTTATTTTCTAACTTTGTCTTATATATATTTTGTTGTGTCACTTGTTTGATTTTTGACAGGTTCACAAAATGCCGCCACGTATGAGAGGAAGAGGAAGGGGACAAGGAGCATATGCAGCCCCAAATGACCATGAAGCCGGACCTTCGCACAGGCGAACACCTTCAGGCTCCCATAACACAGATACTCAAAATCTGTGGAGGTCTTTTACTGAACCCGCAAGGCACTCGGTTTCACTGAGTACCTCACTTTCTATCCCACACTCTTTTGGGCCTCAATCAGAAAATGAGCCCCACAACTCTCACCAGTCCTATATCCCTCTCCAAGGACACCAATCACCCTTTGACCACCCATCACCTGTTTTCCAAGGCCTGTACAACCCTGCTGACTACCTTGATGTGCCTATGGGTTTTAACCCACTTGGACCAGAAGACCATTTTCCTAGGGGCAATACGATGGATGTCGATGAAGATACCGATCCCTCAATGCCACCATCTGGAACGCCGAACCACCCTAGCGAGATTTCTGATGGGTCACCATTTGTGGGATCACCATACAATGGTCCCGACAGCTTTGAGGAGAAATTCAGGCAGTATGACTGGGTATTTACCCCTAGTTACCATAACTCTCCCCTGCACCAGCCACAACACAGCTCTCCCTTGCACCCCCAGCAACAGCAGCCACAACAGCAGCAGAATCCTTCTGAGGATTCCCGACTTGTCGCGGTCACTCCACCGCCGCCACCACCTCCGGTTTTGCCTCCTCCGCCTTCGAGGCGAAGACGAACAAACGCACGGATTTCCGCATGAGGGGGAGTACGCATCGGCACACCTCCACATTCAGGTAGCAGCCGGTACTCGCCACTTCACGAAGAACCAGAGATGGGAGAATCTTCACATCCCGTCTCAGAAGTAACTTCTGCACCAATCGCGCCACCACCACCACAGGATTTCGGAAACCCAATCCCTGCTTATACTAGCGCGGCAGCATACAATCCCTTCGAGCAGACGATCCCCACAGGTTATAACTTTACAGAGGATCCCTACTGGGTAGCTGCGAACTACAACTCTCTCAATTCGGAAGGTACCTTTGGAGGTCCCTGGGCTACGGGACAATCGACCTATGGATACCCATCATATGGATACCAGCAGCCGCAGCCTCCTCAACCACCGCATTATCCGCTACCACCGCCGGCACCGATGATGTCGCCGCCACAAGTTCAAGAAATCCTTCAAGGGATAAATGAAGTGCGACGAGAGATGCGACATGAATTACGGGAAGACCGTCGGCATAATCGTGGGATGTTTAAGAAAATGGTGGATTTAATCAAGGGAAAAAGCAAGAAGGACTACTAAATCCTTTGTTTGCTAGTTTATTTAATCATGTCCTTACGAGGATTTTTATTTCTGTACTCTGCCCCTACGTGGGCATATTTTATTCCTTTCTGTTCTACCCCTGCGTGGGTTTGTTTGTTTCTGTTTGACCCCTGCGTGGGTTTGTTTGTTAGTTTAGCCCCTGCGTGGGTATGTTATTTGTGTAAAAGTCCCGTTTAGGGCAAACCCTTGTTAGTTAATTTTATTTGAAATGGTTAATTTAAGTTTTTCATTTTTTTTAATTATATGCATGAATATAATATACGAATAAATGAAGAATAGCAATTATTATTTTAATTTACCATTTTAATAATAAGAATCTTAAAAAGGTAAAACCTAGCTTGAATGTCATATTAAAGACCTGGCTAATATGGTAGAACCTGTTTAAAAAGATTCAATCTCTGTTAACATCTGTAAACATGTTAGCATTCTCGGCTAGTGTGATCCGTAAAATCACACATGTCACCCTTTTAATAAATTATCCAAATTTATATTCTATATATATATATATATATCTGATTGTGACATAATGCCTACGGGCTATAACTAATGTCATATAAAACAAAAAGGCAGCTGTGGTTTATAGACCCCCTGCCAAGAAAAGGATTGATTGTTTTAATTATTCAAATTTTTATCCTATAGAATCTAAATTCAAATTTAGAAATTTGTCCAAGTGACTATGCCTATTGTGCCAATATATATTTCATTCTAGGGTAAAGTAGCTAATAAAAAGTCCTGAATGAAACTAATTAACTAATATGGCTCTTATTTACCATGGTTAATAAATCGTCAAGAACGATAATACTGTTTAGGCTTCTAAATAGACCTTGTCCTTACTTTTATGTAGCACCTAAAGCTACATGGCTAAGTCTGAGGAAATAAACAGTCATCCAGAGGAAGGCCCAGATAACACTAAAATACATATAACTGGTGCGGAGCTGCAAGCATTAGTGGAGAATGTTGTTACCAAAGCCATTGAAAGGAAATATAGTGAATCAAATAGGACCCGAAGTAGGACCCGGTCCGCGCCACATCCCAAGACCAAGGTTCATTCGGAGGCTCATAGCAAACCGCCCTCTAAGAAAGATGCATCTAAGAAAGATGAGCTCAAGAAGGATGATGAGCGACAATCATCCAACCAAAACAGTGTTCCATCAAGGGAGGTTGAGCATAAGTCAGAACCGCGTGGTAAGTCATGTACATACAAATACTTCGTCTCATGTAAACCCCGGGACTTTACTGGGGAGAAGGGAGCGGTTGACTGCATGACCTGGTTGGACGAAATGGATACAGTGGTAGATATCAGCGGGTGTGCTGATCGGGATGTAGTCAAGTACGTATCCCAATCGTTCAAAGGGGACGCACTAGCGTGGTGGAAATCTCTCTTACAAGCTGCCGGAAAGGCCACACTTTACAGTATGTCATGGGATCAGTTCGTAACCCTTATTAAAGAGAATTTTTGCCCACAACATGAAGTCGAAAGGATCGAGTCAGACTTCGTATCTTTGGTGATGAAAAATCTAGACTGCCAGGCATACTCACCACTTTCAATACTCTATCTCGATTGGTTCCATACTTGGTAACCCCAGAGCCGAGAAGGATTGCCCGTTTCATTGGGGGTTTGGCCCCTGAGATTAAAGCAAGTGTTAAGGCATCGAGGCCTACAACTTTCAGATCAGTAGCTGATCTATCCCTCTCTCTCACCCAGGACGTAGTCAGGTTGAGAGCTCTTAGGAACTCAGAAGAAAGTAAAATAAAGCGTGAGGACGATACCTCACGAAGATCAGAGAAGAGACACCGAGGAAATGACGACCACAAGAAAGGGTCGGGATCTAAAAAGGATAGGCAACAATCAGGGGATAAGCCCAAATGTAAAACTTGCAAGAAGAACCATTTTGGGAAGTGTCGATTTGAGTCGAAATCCCAGTCTCACGCGAGACCCTATGGAATCTGCAGATCCACAGATCATAAGACCTTGGAATGTAAGAAGCTGAAGGATGCAACATGTTATGGTTGCAATGAGAAGGGGTACATTAAGTCTAATTGCCCAAAGAACACCAAGAAAACCGAAGAAGGGAAAAAGACCAACGCAAGGGTCTTCAAGATGGACGCTAAGGAAGCTGTTCAAGATGACAACGTGATTACAGGTACCTTTCTTGTAAACGATATTTTTGCTAGAGTATTGTTTGATTCTGGAGCAGATAAGTCTTTTGTAGATAATAAGTCACTATGAGTTGTTAAAATTACCTGTAAAAGCCTTAAGTGTGAAGTATGAGGTGGAATTAGCTGATGGGACCATAGAAACCGCCTCAACTGTTTTAGATGGATGTGTTATATCCATTAGGAATCACTCTTTTCCATTATCCTTACTTCCCTTTAAGCTAGCCGGTTTTGATATAGTGATAGGTATGGATTGGTTGTCACACAACCAAGCCCAGATTGTGTGCAACAGAAAGCAAGTGGTAGTTAAAACTCCGTCCGGTGAGTCACTCACCATCCAAGGAGATACCCAGCATGGATTGCCTGAGCAAGTGTCCATGCTCAAGGCATCCAGATGTCTGCAGAAAGGTTGTGTCATTTACATGGCACAAGTTACTGTTGATGAGCCAAAGCCAAAGATTGAAGATATCCCTGTCATTTCAGAATACCCTGAAGTGTTTCCGGAAGAACTACCTGGTTTACCACCAGATAGGCAAGTGGAGTTTCGAATTGACATCATTCCGGGTGCGGCGCCAGTAGCGAGAGCACCATATAGGTTGGCACCAATGGAGATGAAGGAATTAAGGACGCAGTTAGATGATCTGTTAGCTAAAGGTTTTATTAGACCTAGCTCGTCTCCTTGGGGAGCACCAATTTTGTTTGTCAAAAAGAAGGATGGATCGATGCGTCTGTGCATCGATTACCGCGAGCTTAATAAAGTCACCATAAAGAATAGGTATCCTTTGCCTAGGATCGACGACCTGTTCGATCAATTACAAGGGGCAAGCTACTTTTCAAAGATTGACTTGAGGTCAGGCTATCACCAGTTGAAGGTCAAGGATGAAGATGTACACAAGACAGCGTTTAGGACTCGTTATGGACATTACGAGTTCCTAGTGATGCCTTTTGGGCTCACTAACGCACCAGCCGCATTCATGGATCTCATGAATCGCGTCTGCAAGCCTTATCTGGATAAATTCGTCATCGTCTTTATTGACGACATCCTTATCTACTCAAAGAACCAGGCTGACCATGAGAAACACCTTCGTTGTATTCTCAAACTTCTACATCATGAGAAACTCTATGACAAATTTTCAAAGTGCGAATTTTGGCTTCGAGAAGTCCAATTCCTTGGACATGTGGTAAGTGAGCGTGGTATCCAAGTAGATCCCGCCAAGGTAGAAGCAGTTATGAATTGGCAAAAGCCAAAGACACCTACCGAGATTCGCAGTTTTCTAGGATTAGCAGGATACTATAGGCGATTCATCGAAAATTTTTCAAGAATTGCTGCGCCCCTAACTTCATTGACGCATAAGAAGATCAAGTTTGATTGGGGCCCTAAGCAGCAGGAATCCTTTGACATTCTGAAGAAGAAGTTGAGCAATGCACCAGTGTTAACATTACCCGATGGTATAGAAGAATTCGTGGTGTATTGCGATGTGTCACACACTGGCATGGGCTGTGTACTCATGCAGAGAGGCAAGGTCATTGCCTACGCTTCACGACAACTAAAGGTACACGAGAAAAACTACACCACCCACGACTTAGAATTGGGTGCCGTTGTATTTGCATTAAAACTGTGGAGACACTACTTGTATGGAACCAAGTGTGTGATCTATTCGGATCACAAGAGCCTTCAACATTTGTTCAATCAGAAGGAATTGAACATGCGACAAAGACGATGGATGGAAACTTTAAATGATTACGACTGTGAGATAAGATACCATCCAGGCAAGGCAAATGTAGTTGCTGACGCCTTAAGCAGAAAAGAAAGAGTGAAGCCAATAAGAATCAATGCCGAGCGCATAGAAATAAGGAATAATTTGAACGAAAGGGTGTTAGCTGCACAGAAGGAAGCTGTGTTGGAAGCTAACTATCCTGAAGAAAAACTAGGAGTAACTGAGGAGCAGTTATCCTATGACAAGGATGGAATGCTAAGACTGAATGGGCGAATATGGGTTCCAGTTTATGGAGGACTTCAAGATGTTATCCTCCAGGAAGCCCACAGCTCCAAATATTCCGTTCATCCTGGAGCTGATAAGATGTACCAGGATCTAAAGGCAAGCTACTGGTGGATTGGTTTGAAAAAGTCTGTAGCTACGTATGTAGCTAAATGTCTGACTTGTGCACAAGTCAAAGCTGAGCACCAGAAGCCGTCAGGTTTGCTTCAACAACCTGAAATCCCCACGTGGAAGTGGGAGATGGTGACAATGAATTTCATCACCAAATTGCCCAAGAAAAGGAAGGGAAACGATACTATATGGGTTATAGTAGATAGGCTAACCAAGTCAGCACATTTTCTTCCCATTAAGGAAACTTACAGCTCTGACATGTTAGCTCAATTGTATGTGGATAAGATCGTAGCTCTACATGGTGTACCAGTGTCGATTATCTCTGACCGAGATACGAGATACACCTCTCATTTTTGGAAGGGTTTCCAGCAGTCTTTGGGTACGTGCTTAAACTTTAGTACGGCTTACCATCCGCAGACAGACGGACAGAGTGAGCGTACCATCCAAACATTGGAAGACATGCTTCGAGCATGTATGATTGATTTAGGTGGCAGTTGGGATAACCACCTACCATAGATAGAGTTCTCCTATAACAATAGCTACCATACTAGTATTAAGGCTGCGCCTTTCGAGGCATTATATGGTAGAAAATGCAGAACGCCCATCTGTTGGGCAGAAGTAGGAGAAGTTCAGTTATCAGGACCAGATTTGGTTTTTGAAACAACGGACAAGATTTTCCAGATTCGCGATCGCTTGAAAGCTGCCGAAGATAGGCAGAAAAGCTACGCTGATCCAAAGCGTAAGCCTTTTCACTTCGAAGTAGGTGACAAAGTATTGCTTAAGGTATCACCCTGGAAGGGAGTGATGCGATTTGGTAAGAAAGGTAAGCTGAGCCTGAGATAAATAGGACCTTTTGAGGTTATCGAACGCGTCAGATCAGTTGCCTATAGGCTAAACTTACCTGAAGAACTTAGTAGTATACATAATGTGTTCCACATCTGTAATCTGAAGAAGTGTTTCGCTGACGAATCACTGGTCATACCGCACACAGATATACACATAGATGAAAGCTTGAAGTTTGTGGAAAAACCATTGTCGATTGAGGATCGACAGGTGAAGAAGCTCCGAAGGAAGTATGTACCTATAGTTAAGGTCAAGTGGGATGCTCGTAGAGGTCCCGAATACACATGGGAGGTAGAATCCACGATGAAAGAAAAATACCATCATTTGTTCCAGTAAATCTCGAGGTCGAGATTTCTTTTAAGGGGGTGAGGATGTAACACCTCGGAAATTTACGTCCAATAATGCATTGACACGTGGCATAGGCTTTGGATATGTGAAAACATACTTTAGAGGGACTAAAGTTGACAAACAGTGAAATTATGGAAAAATAAGGGTCCAAAGTGTCAACAATGGAAAAATAGGCTCTACAATAACCCTACATGGTGTTTATAATCCTAAACGGATATATCATGGATCATACAAAGCGGAAAATGAAAGAAAGTGAGGAATTGCAAACTTCAGGGGCTAATTGTGTCAACATGTAGAATTTATACCTCTGAGTGATCTTTTGGCAAACCCGAAGCTTTGTAATGATAAAATATACTCACTAGAACATGTGGTAAAAATCTCATGAAGTTTCGTTATCGTATGAGAAAGTTATGATCAAAACCGTGCACGAAGGGTTAAATGCGTCAACGTTGAAATTCGTGACTTTTCGGGTAAGCACAAAGTTAACCAAGGACTTTACCATGTTTGTAAATGTCCCAAGGTCCTTAAAAATCATATTTGAGGGTCTAGTGAGCAAGAAAAATAGCTAAAACCACGTAACAAAGGACCAAGGACCAAAATATAAAGGTTTAAAAGGTTTTTGCAAGTCAGGAGGATCCAGGCGGCCCGCCTGGAGGCCCTTACGCGGGCCGCGTGACCTGCCCAGCGACAGAAAACGGGCAAATTCCAGTTTCAGGTCTGATCTCGGTTGTTTACAGCTGTTGCTCGATACAAGGGACTCACCAATGGTATTACATGCATTTAGGGGCACTTGGACTCATCTTACAACATCCCTAGACCCTTGTGGCAGCTCCTAATGAGATCAAACTTGCATAAAAAGGGTCTTGTAGTTACAAACATTCAACACTTGCATATTCAAAAACTCACAAGATTAACTTCTGGAGCTCTCTGGTCACCAACAAGGGTTCATAGGGCTTCCTACTTGTAATTAGGACTCTTGTAAGTGTTCATACCCTTCTCTAATTCGTTCTAGCTTAGTTTATTAACCGTAAGTCAATCCGTCGTAAATTTAGTTTGACTTTGTGATTAAACGAAAATGGCTCAGTCATTTCTCGAATTGCAAGTACCTACAAGTTGGTATTTATGTGGGTAACAAACCATTAAAAGGGTATTTTCAGATTCCCACTCTAAGCATGATGATTGTCGAGTCAAAGCTTTTCTTAAAAAGTCCACAGAATGTGTTTTTGCAAAATTTAGCATAATTAACAATGTAGGTCACATGCAACTTGTTTGATCATCAAAATAACTTTGTAATTAATGAAAGAACATGCTTCATCATGATCAACTCGACAATTTTCAGTTTAAACTCGGATCGGAACCGAAAGTCTCATAAATTGACTTTTTCTTTGACTCTCAATTCTGATCCGTGCATGCATGTTTGAGATCTGCCTTAGAGCTTATTTTGAACCAATTTCATATATGTACAACTCTCTGACATTTTACAACTTGGTTCAATATTCATCTGATGCATATGCATGTTTCCGATTTATGTTTAAAAGTTGACTATTATGCCCTTTTTGCTATAAAACGCGATTTTTGAAAAAGTGAAAGAGTAGAAACGTTTGTTACTGATTTATA
This sequence comes from Helianthus annuus, assembly GCF_002127325.2. Classification (NCBI taxonomy): domain Eukaryota; kingdom Viridiplantae; phylum Streptophyta; class Magnoliopsida; order Asterales; family Asteraceae; genus Helianthus; species Helianthus annuus. The sequence goes on from NC_035442.2 coordinate 150,415,398, forward strand.
AGCTTGCACTTAAAATTTGATATCAGTTGGAGGTCTAGATTAAGAGTTATGCTCAATATCGTAATTTGAAAGCTTTATGTTAAGTAAACGGCGTAATTAGCGTATAGCCTATTTAAACCCACTTTTTGATATAAAACTTTTTACCCACTGATGTAATATAATATTTTGGTATTTTTGATGATTTTTATTTAATTTTTGGCTGAGCATAACATAGGTCTCTAAGTTTAATTCGGTTAATACCGATTTTGCCCTTTTCGGCCATAAAATGAATTCTACAAATCCTTTTGACCCCAAACCTTTTTCTACTGATTTCATTTGTTAAATAAAATATTTTGAGCCTTCTGGAATTATAAAAATCTCAGCTTTCTTTTAGAAACCCGGAAATGGCTCCAAATCGGCTTTTTAAGCGTTTTTAACGCATAGTATGCACTATAATCACATTAGACACATAAGGTTAATACCTACTGATGTTTTTAGCATATTTTTATGTAATAACAGTAAGCACAAGTTTTTGAACTCAGGTTTCCAGTTTTGACCGTTTGAGCCCTTGTAAAATTACCAAAATACCCCTAAGGGGCGTAGTTTGGTTTTTAAATGATAAGTTTCACATACGGGTCATAACCTACTGTTATAACATGTTGAATTAAGTATATTTGCTGTATAAATTAGACTAGTAACTCAGATTACAAATTTAACCCTTTTATAATCTTTTAAATGACCAAAATGCCCTTATGAGGCGTAAATTGAGTCTAATTCCGTATGGGGCATAATAGAAGTTATCTTACTGATATTACAACATATTTAAGGCATATTATCTTAGGAAACTTGCATATGACTTTTACGGTTACCCGTAACGCTCTTTTAGCGTTCGGTTCGGTTTATGTAACTAGTTTGCATAAATTGACCGAAACGGGTCAAACATTATCATTTTTGTCTCAAAATCCAGAATGTATTTAGCATACCCATATTATACAAGTATCCAAACTTGTCAGGTCTAAATCACGTTCTATTCGGTCTTCGCTTAATCGTGCGTTTGAACCGTATCGTCCTTAAAACTAACCGGTCTAAGCTTAGGCTTAAATAAAGATCCGTTAGGAATCTAATAGGTTATTATAAACCTTTGTTCCAGAATAGAAGAACCAGTAAAAGCTACCTTCACTTGCTAGTTGTGATTTATACTTACCAAGGTAAATACTTTTAACTTATTTTCCCTATACGGGCTTGGGTTACGGTATATAGAATACCGCTTGATCGAGCATCAAATCTTACATCCTTGGGTGGTTAATTAAATAATTTGATCGGCTCGTTTAAACAGTCTTGTTTGCTTTAAGCCTTTGGGGGATTAATGACCATGTCCCGGATATCCTTGGCATCATCTTACGAGATGGCCACGACCAGAGCACGAGGTGTAGGCGTACACCTGTTAGTGTATAACTCATTATTGTGGTGTGTCTATTGATCTTTAACCCGGACAAGATCCGGGCTACTGAACGCACAAGTAACATGTAATTCGTTCACAAGATTATTATAAATAATTATCCCAAGTTATAAAAAAAAATGTTTTGTGCCTTGAGCATTCAAATCAATTTTTAACCTTTTCAAAATGAGTCAGTTAAATTGTATTTACCAGTGTAAACTGACGTATTTTCCCAAAAGGTTAAGTGCAGGTACTACACGTAATAGGCTGGCTGTCTTCTAGAGCGTCCACAATAAGTCTCGCAAGCTTGGATGACAATAAATCTGTTGAACAATATCTTATTTTATTTTGATCCGCCTGTGGATCCGTTTCAACTATTAGTGATATTTAATATTACACTCTATTAAAGTTGAAATGAATCTATCTTTGCTTCCGCTGTGCATTTATGTATTGTGTTGTTTGTCTATGATGATGCCAACTACGTCACTATACTCCCCATCGGGCCCACCGGTGACACGTGGAAATTAGGGGTGTGACATCACTACATGCTCATCATGTTTAGCACTTGGAACTTTGAAAATCAGCTTTTCAATATCAGTTGTCGAAAATCCTTTTGGATTTTTCAAAAATTTATGCTAAAACACACTAAAAATCTTTTTGGATTTTTAATAGGAAAGAAATGCAGTAAAGCAATATTTACATACAATATTTTTGTGAGTTTGTGTAAGAGGATCATATCAGTTTTTGAGACAAATCACCAACACCGTTAAGCTTGATTACATTTTAAGTTCTAAACAATTCACCTAGATTGTCAGTATATTGGTCCACTTAAATTTTCACACAAAGTTCAACTGTTTCGAGGTACGATATTAATGTCTTAAGCACTTAAACTTATTCGCGTGTCCCACTACTTAAATATACTCCCGTATCTAGATCCCAATATTCAGTCTTACAGGTGAGTATACTACAGATGATATCTGTAAAGGGGTTAGATGCGAAACCGTGAGAGCTCAGGTCAGAACTTCCGTTCAGCAGAGAGATGACGGCTCGACTTTTGGTGTGTCCCCTTTAGAGGATCTTTTGTTTCAACAGCAATGACTATCAATTTTATTGTTTCATCAATTTGCTGAGGGCGATGCTTTATTACAAGCATTTGCAGAAAGTATTATACGGGGACTAGGTCAGAATTTCCATTCAGCAGAAGTCCTGAGATAATACCCCAGATATCACTGAGTATAAAGACCTAGTATCTCAGAAAGAGGGACCTTTCAAACAAGATTTCGGGGGTTACCCATATATCCAAGAAGTTGTTACCCACAAAATAAGCCAGTTTGAAATTTAGGTTTATATCTCATCACAATTTACTAAATGTGCAAAAACCTACTGGCATATCATCAGAGAGATTGTTTATCACCATTTTAACTTTCCATTTCTTTAGCATGTTGTGACAGTCTACTGATGTATTATCATTTCCTCTTTTTTGACAACAAAACTCGTTTTTGAATTTTATCATATTTTTTGCTTTTTCAAATTTTCTAATGTTTTTGGATTTTCTGAAATTTTATACTCCCCCTAAAATGCAAACACATTAAGAAATTTGAAAACAAATTGAGCTCTTGACCCTCTTTGTAAAAACAAAAGTTAAAAACAAACTATAAAAATAAAGTGACAACTGATATCGAATTGCTTCAATTCACCATACACTTGGCATAAACAATCAGAACTCCCCCTTTCAACAAACTATTTTCTCATTAAGATTTCAAAACACTTAAGTTTGTTTTAATCACAATGATTTTTCCAGAAAATAAGTTTGTTTTTACCACTTGTAGGAATCTGTTCATCATCTTGTGCAATTTTAAACATATGTAGTATATCAAGTACAACTTAAGGTCCCTGATTTACCACTTGCAAATATGCACAAGCAAACATCTGTACCAGCTGTAAGATAAAACAAGTACAACTCAATGTCCTTGAATTACCACTTGTAGGAATATCACATCTACACAAACCATTTTACCAATCAAGATGCCGATTCCTGCTTCGCACTTACCAACCTGGAAGCTCCGGCGTAATCCTTCACCTGTAAAGATTTCAACAATTTAAAATTTTCTCAAAAACAATCTTTAAGAATGATGCCGATTCCTGATCCGCGATTACAAACTTGGGATCTTCGGCATAGTCCAGAGTTTTCAAGGGAAAATAATTTTCACCCAAGTTTTACCAACCTTGGGTGTTTTCAACTCTTGTTCAGTAGGGTTATAAGTTGCTTTCTTTGTCGCATAAAAATCTTTAACCCCTTTGGCCTTTCCTTCGACCATTTTCCCAAAAATTTTCTTAACATTCCCATTGAATGCTTTCTCAACATCAAATTCCTTCTGATCAGAAAAAAATTGATTTGAGATCTCAACTTTACCAACTTTTTGCTTAATACTTTCAAACTTCAAAGATGGAATTTCAACATCATCTTTTGAAGACACAGATTTTCCTTCTTTCATCACAACCTGTGGCTCCTTGATTTTGTGGAATCAGATTCATCGCTGACTTTCTCATCACCCTTCTTAACAACCCACACTTGGTTGTCCTTGGCTTTCTTTTTGTAAAAATTTTTCTTTAAACTCTCACCAACTTCATAAGTCGAATTTTCAAAAGTTTTGAAATTTTCATTCGGTTGTTTAATATCAACAATTTTTTCTTTCAGTTTTCCAGAAACTCCCTGTTTTGTCTTTGTAATTTTTGGACAATTTGGTGCAATGTGACCAGCTTCATTGCATTTAAAACAGGTTCGAGTATCTTTTCTGTGAAAAACTCCAGTTCCTTTTCTTTTCATCTCAGTAAGAAACTCCTGGTTTGATTGTCTCCAGAACGGTTTCTTCTGTTCTTCTTCTACACTTCCACCTGAAACAAATTCTGTTTTTGTTTTAGAAATTTTCTCATTTTTATAATTTTCTGATGGAATAAAACCCAAACCTTTCTTTTTGTAGCTACCATTATGGTTTGGTTTCTTTTGAAAACCCGGACCAGAATTGTAACCCTTTTTCTTGTTTAAACGTTGTTGAACTCTTGAAGTGTATTTTTTAGGTTTTCCAGTAAGATTTAAATCTTTTATTTCAAAAATATTAATTTCTGTCATTTTGAAAACCTTTTTGATCATTTCAAATCTAACACTTCTTATTGGAAACTCTTTGTCAGAATATAATTTGTCAGAATCATTCAAAGTATAAGCTACTTCGAATGTTTCATCATTCAAATTTGATTTTGGTAATAAAAACTCTTTACTGTAAGTCCTTTTATCCATCGGTTTTGAATTGTTGACTGACGAACTTGACCCTCCAGACTCAGACTTTGACTCAGACTCCTCATCAATATCCAATACTTGATCGACCACCTTTTTGATTAACTCAGACTCATGATCAGTGTCAGACGAGGTGAACGTGACATCAATGTTTTCTGGTAATTCATCAGTTGTTTCGGATTTTAGTTTTATATTGACCGCCTTTTGAACTTGCTCCTCATTTGGTTTTCTGGGAGAATAACCTTCCCAGATCGGAGGCGGACACTTGTTATAGCTAACAGTCGGTTTCTTACCAGTATCCTTCTTCTTTGGCTTGTCATCTTTGAATGCTTCGAAACCTGCAACAGTCGGATAAATTCAATCAATAAGATAATCAGAACTAGAATAACTTTGTAATAAACGTCTGATCCTCTCATTCTCAATTTTCTCCTTTTCCAACTCCTGCTTCAGTGTAGCACATTCTTCAATATAGTGATTGATTGCTTTTTGTTTTGTCATCATTGTAGCATTCATCATCGTCAAAGCGTTTTCTCTTTCAGAGTTAGTCTTTTGAAAACCAGTTACTGTTCTGTTCAAAACATCATAAGATTCTTTCACATAATTGAGATTGAACAGTAATTGTTCCTTCATCTTTTCAAGCTCAGCCAGCTTCTCATCTTTTGCTGCACAGTCTTTGCAAGATTCAAGACACTTTGAGCATGGCTTGATGACTTCCACAATCTTTTCAACTTTGATAATTTTCTCAACTTCAACCACCTTTTCTGCTTCAGTTACCTGCTCAGTTTCAGCAATCTTCTCAGCAGCAACTTTAACTTCTTCATTTCGAACAATCTCATCTTCATCAGTAACACTTTCAGTCTTCTCATGCTTTTGCTCTTTTGCTGCTCTTTTCTCCTTCAGCTTCTCCAAGCGATCTGCAAAATAAAAATGAAAACTTTCAGGAGAAAGATGAGATTTTGCAACATTAATATGTTTTTCTTCTTCATCATCACTGCTATCATCTGTTGGAGATTGATCAAACTCTACTGATTTGTCAGAACTATCATTCGAAGAACCAGAATCAGATGGTGTTTGATCAAAGACAATCTCCTTTTCTGAACTATCATCTGAAATTTGTGAGCTTTCATCAGACGAAACAGACTTTTCCTCTTCATTCTTCACAGTTACACCAATTGATGTCATCCACTCAGTGAACATATCTGGTTCTTTCACAATCTTGGCAATGAAGGCTTTGAAATCTCCTTTCTCATCTGTAAACATATCCCAGCTAAAACCTTCTGGTAGTCTTTCATCATCCTGAAAGTTCCAGTTAAAGTTTTCTTGATTCCCTAGACATGCCCTCTTTGAATCCTCTATCACTTTTCTACCATGAGCCACTTGTGGTTCTTGCTGTTGCTGTTGGCCAACTTGTTGATATATGGCTTTCCGGTAGTAATCATCTTTTCCGAACGGATTCTTTACATCACTTGCTTCTCTGTTCTTGCATTCCCTCTTGAAATGACCTTTCTCCTTGCATCGAAAACAAGTAACTTTAGATTTATCAAAACCCAAAGTAGAAACATGTGCATCAAGAAAGTCATTTCTCCCAGTAATCAGCTTGAACTTTTCAGCTCTTCTTAGGACACTAGCTAGACACCATTTGATGTCCATTAGTTCCATCTCTTCGGCGTCAATCTGATCGTAATCCTCTTTAGTAAGCATAGGATTCCCGATTCGCCCTGCAACCAATCCTTCATAAGATAGAAGAACTGAACCAAGAAAAGCCATGTGATCTTTTGCAGTTTCCTCAGAAAAACTTTGACCATCTGGAAGATTCAAGGCAATGTTGCACTGTATCACATAACCATTTCCAGTTTTTGTGCTTTGAGAATGAAAACCTTCAGATGAACTCTTTGGATTAACACTTGGATATGTAGAAAATCCACTACTTTTGTTTGAACTTTGATCAACTTTTTCCGTTGAATCTCCAGCACTAAATGCGGTTTGGATTTTCGGGCTTCTTTCAATTTCTAGAACACTGCCTTTGTAGTACATTTTCACGTCTTGTTGACCACTCGGATTGTTCATCCTTGCAATCTTTTGCTGTTCCAAATCTTGACCCTTAATCTTTTCAATAAACTGAGAAATCGTCAGTCCATCATAAACCCCAGTGTTCTTCAGAATCATCAAGTAAGTTCCCAACTCCTTTTGCGGTAAAGCGTCAGCTAACTTATCTACCAATCTTCACGATCTTTTGTTATGCTCAGCATCGACATGGATCGCACTAAGTGGCAATATCGTTCAATTAACTTCTTTGTATCTTCCCCGGGCAAACTCGTGAATAAATCAAATTCTTTCTTAAGCAATGCCTTCTTGCTTTTAATCATGTGTTCACTACCCTCAAACTTGACTCTAAGAGCATCCCAGATTGATTTTGAAGTTTTGTCATGCTGAAGCAGTATGAAGATGTCTTCTTTGATAGCTTGCTGAAGTAAACTGATCATCATTTTTTCAGCTCTATACATTTCTCGTTCTTTGTCATTGAATTCTAAGATTTCTTTTTCACTTTGCAGTTCAGTACGGGGTAGCACATATCTCTTCAAAATACACTCCCATGATCGCAAATGATTAGCTTGTACCCAGTTTTCGAACCTATCTTTCCATCCGTAGTACTCATCAATGCTCATTAGCTTCGGGGGTTTTTGGGTAGTTCCCGTTTCGTTTTCCAGATTCATGTTTTGAGCAATGACAGCCGGAGTAGATGGAGTAGCAAACGCGTTGTAAAAATCGTTATCCATGGTTCTTGTTCAAGCGAAATAACAACTTCAATAACAAGTTCTGTTCAAGCGAAATACCTGAAACAACAAACTTCAAGCGAAATCAAAAAATTACAGTTTCAAGCGAAATAGCAAGATAACAACAATAATCCTTGGAGCGGAATCAGCTTTCGAGCAAAATCACCGATTTCGCTTGAAATATTTTCAAGCGGAATAGAAAACTTGAAGCAAAATCAAGTACTTTTGGAGCGGAATCAGAAAATGTACTTTCGAGTGAAATCACTTCGGAGGTTCATTTTGGTCATTTTTAAGTCGAATTTTGGTCTGTAACTTTCTAGGCTTTGTTAATACGTATTTTTACACAATCTGTGAAAAGTTGATCCAGTTTTGACCGTTAAATTTTGATTTGTTGAAGAAAGAAGGTGTAGAAGTAAGAAAATGCAATCAATTCCAGCTGAAATCTGCAGAACTCCTCCTCCTAAGCTCTGATACCAGTTGTAGGATCGTGTATCTGACCCGAACGAGTCGTTCAGAGGAGTTTTGATCAGTTTCAGGTGCGGAAAACAAGAAACTGACTTAGAAACAGCTTAATCTTCACTTTAAACACTGATTAGATTGAAGTAACAGCAATTACAATCAGCCTTCACACCGGCAGCACCTCGGTATGGAATTCGACAAAGGTTCCAAATGATTTCGCTCCTAGCCTATATATACTAGTCTGATTCCGCTCGAAACATACATACAACCACTCAAGCGGAATAAGGAAGTTTGTGATTCCGCTTAAAACTGACCCATGTCATTTCAAGCGGAATTACCTGTTCAAGCGAAATCAACTTCTAAACAATCTAAAACTTGATATTTTCTCGATCTACGTGCCCTGATCTATTCTATCTAGACTAAGACTCGATACAAGACGAAGTCGACAGATGCATACACTAACATAGGTTCTACTGTGTATTGTAACACTGAAAGTAACATGACACCGAATAGCGAAACAGATATAACATGGTATGAACATGGTGGATACGCCACTGGTACTTCCTATATATAATTGTTCCTATCATGTTACCAAACTTTCGTAAAAACATGCCATGAGAAATTCATTGTTTCCCCATACCATATTGAATACAAACTTTGATCGCTCATAATCTATATCTCGTTTATACCCAAACATACTTCAAAAATGCCATCTTTTCCCAAAAGTCTTCCTCTTAAATAAATTTCGGGATAAAATTTCCTAAAGTAGGGGAGACTGTAACGCCTCGTATTTTCGTATTTCCATTTTTTTAGAAAATAAGTGTTCGTTTTCCTATTTTTGGAATCACAGTCGAAACCAGATCGAAAAACGGATTAGAAACAACAAACGACGCATTTTTACGCGATTTTTACCGTAATAGACAATCAGACGCGCAAACGTCTACTAACACTATTTTATGCCTTTTTAAATCTAAAATTTTAGTTTACGAAGCTACGTGGAGTTCGAGATTTGAAAACGGGTTCGCGAGTATGTTTGGGCCATTCAAAACAGGGGAATTGGGCTTGTGAGCCTGGGGCCCAAGCCCATTAACCCAACCTTATGTACTTAAGTGTAGACAAAAAGCCCTAAATCCATTTCTTTTTGCATATCATCGGCCGCATAACTTTCCCTCACATTCTTTCTTTTTCTCTGAGAAACCTTATCTTCTTACTCACCCTTTCATTTCAATGTCTGCATATCAATTCCAAACACCAAATTAGAGAAATCAAACTTAATCACTAAATGCACACATATGAAGCCCCTTTTCACCTCTGCAACATCTCGATCTCTCTTCCTCTTCCAATTTTCCAGCCGTCGGAGCCGGTTAACGGGCCGACCAAACCCACTGACACCATCTCTACCCCCCCCCCATCTCGGTCTCCCTGTTCACCTGAATGGCCGGCCGACCACCACCTGTGGTGGCGGCGTTCAACGGCTGCAACAACAATGGCGTACGGCGGCGACAAGTCTAGAGAGGCGGAGAGAAACGGTGAGAGAGAGAGAGGGAACAGAGAAGCTCACCGAAGAAACCCGACGTGACCGGAGACGTATGGGGTTCGCAACGGGATTCACGCATCACGACTTTCGGTATATCATTCATGTTGTTTAATTTTTTTTCGTTCAGTCACAAGTATTACAGATTTCATGAGAATGTTCAAAGAACTAAATTTACGAGATCATAACAAACAGTGACGTATAGTTCCGTTGATCCGTCGGGGATAGACGAGCCTTGTCGGAGGTGCTTAAAGGCTGCCAAAGGAGCCTACGCGTGTGGGAGTTTCAGCGGGTTCACCGGAGACCTACCGGAGCACTCGAAGACGTCACCGGAGCTCGACGACGAAGTCACGACATGAATTGATACTCCACAGTTGCGGTATACCTTTCTCTTGTCTGATCATACTTTTGCCGTTTAAATAAACATGAATAGAACATTAAAACCAATACATATATATATATATATATATATATATATATATATATATATATATATATATATAAATCCAGTTTGATGTTTTGTTTATGAGAAGGAAAAGTTAACTTAACCATTTTCAGTTTTGTTTTGTTGATACTGTTCTTTTAAATGGAGAAGGTGATTTTTTGTTTTTTTTTGTTTTTACCAATGAACGAGGTCAACTTAATTCAAAGTTCATAAAAGTAATTATGATGACATTCCTTTTTTGTTTAAATTCTTTTATTTTAATAATATAACTATAAAATTTAAAACTAGATAATTAATGTTTTATATTAATACTTTTATAACATCAAATTTACAAACTAGGAACTTTTTAGCTTATAAATCTAATTCGCAAACCTCAAATATTTGGAATTTATTTAACGAGTTCGTACACGTATTTCATATCTAGGATAACCACTCTCGTTCGTGCCCGTGGATTCTCAATCTTTACTCGTGCGCTTATTCACAAGGATTCTTATACGCAATCAATGTGAGCATACTCGACCCTTTTTATGCTTTAACGCATTTTTGGGTGCAACATGTTCGACCACTCAATCCATCGAGCACGTTATTTGTTATGCTTAGGTTGTTTATGCATGCTAATTGTTATGCTTAGGTTGTTTATGCATGTTAGTTTCAACTTGTATATCCATACTACTTGTTATGCTTAGGTTGTTCATGTATGCTAGATTCAACTTGAATATAAATTGGCACGTTGGATTGAGATAAACTTTTATACTAATACTTAAATTCAAACTTGTATGCTTGCCAGTACTTTTTGTACTGATCCATGCTTTTATTACGTGTTGCAGGATTTGATAATGCAAGGAATATAGTAGGATTGCCTAGAAACGCATTTAAATTTTAATAATTGTGGCATTGTAACTTACTTTCAAACCGGTTGTATTTTGTTTCCAATGTTGTAATAAACCATTATCATGAAATGAAATTTATTTACTTGAAGAATTGTTGTATATTATTTATTTCAAACTTGTGGTATTTCTAGTTCAAGCAATGTAAAATGTAATCATTAAATACTTGACACAAATAGCGTTATGAAGACTCTTGCAATCTAGTTTTCGTATCACTCTGATGTTTCCGCCATCGGTTGGGGTGTGACACCCGTGTCCATCCATCTTCTCTTTCTTCATTAAATGCAATTTGTCTGCATTAGTTGACCACGCCCCCGTGTCTGCTGGGCACGGCCCCGTGTGCAGAAGCGTATCTGTACTATCAAGATTTGCTTGGATTCTGCGAATCTTAGAATTGACCACACCCCCGTGCTGGGAAATAGAAGCTTCTACAACTTTGTCTTTTCTGCAGACACTTGGGCACGCCCCCGTGTTCAATGAGCACGGGGCGTGTTCAGCCTTCTGTTTTCTTGTTTTTGCTTGGGAAGATGCTGTCGAGGGGTCGGGCATGCCACGTTTATTCCCTTTCTTGTATTATTGTTAGATTTAGCTGCATTTTTGCTTCTTTTGTTCATTTAAGCTAATTTTACCCTTAAAATACAAAAGGAAGACAAAAGGACACTTTTTCCAACATTGGTACTAAAAAAAGGTTAGTTTTATCTCTGAAAAACTCGACACTGTGCCGAAAGTGTGTCATTTTGGCCTCCAGAAGTCAGTTTTTCATCAATGCGGATTTTTCGTTATGGCCCATTAATAGTCAGATAACATAGGTGATAATCATTCTGCACCAGTATCATGACTACCCCACTATTTTCCACAGTATGTGATCGCATCAACATATCTGTTCTTTGAAGCTCCGAAAGGTGTCCTAGAACAACCCATCTTGGTTGTTAAAAACTCGAAAAAAATTTCAATCACTAAATTTTTTCTGGAGACTCATCTCATAATTGCTATAAAAAATGCCCTATTTTTAGGCATTTGACCCATTCATGCGAATGGGCTGATTTTTGAACAAATGACTTTTTGGAACGAATGGGGGATCTCCTCTCGTCCTAGAGGCCTTCTCGTGAGAATGTGTCGTTTCGTACGAAAGGTGCTTTCGTCCGAAAGAGGCTGATCAAGAACATTCCCAATAACATTTTTCGATCCGAAATCTTTATTTCTACGAATTTCATTATGAAACTTCACAGATATGTGCGAAAATAAATTACGAATCTAATGATGTCTTCAATTTCAAATTCCATCCGTGAATTGACCTTCAATTTGTTGTTTATTTGATGTCTTACGTCTAAACCCCCTAAAATCCAAAATTCATGAGCGTAGGTGATTCAATCAACTGTTAGATCGATTGAATCGGTACCGTAGCTCTGATACCAATTGAGATTCTTGGATCCGGCGGGATTAGACGGAGTTTTGGCCCCGGTAGAACTGATTTGGTAGAATATTATTGATAAGAATGGAGTAGAAGCAGAATAATCAGTGGTTGAATGCTTGCTTCATTCATACCGAAAGAGTTTACATCTTTTATAAGCTGGCAAAACTCTGGAGAAATTTCGCTAGCGTTTCCCTTCTGGGAACCAAAACTTATGAAATAAGGAGCCCTCATCCCCTATTTATAGGCAAAGCCTATTCGCACGAAACTGCCTGGGACGAGAGGGCTCTCTCGTACGAAAGGGTTATTGGCTCCTTTCGCACGAACACGCCTTTCGTGAGAAAGGGCTTCAATACATACAAAACCGACCCTTTTTCACACTAATCTATATAATATTCAACACACGCTCTATCTAGCCTATTCGCACAGTGGCGGATATACAAAATAAGCACCAACGGTCTCTTTGGTTCCGTAAGGATCTGAAAGTAATTGTGATTAGGTTATGTGAGTTTTATGATTTTTTTTCCTGTTGTTTGATTTTGATTGGGTGTTTAGTGTACATAATTGGATTAGTTGGCATCTTAAAAAGGGTGTTAAGATGTATGGCTTAGTTAAAAGTCTCCTATTTTGTCAGTTTGAAGTTAGTTTGAAGTTAAGATGATATAATTATCATTAATATTTGTTAGGAAGTAGAATTAGAATCTCATTGGTCTGTATTTTTGTTGCTTATGAGTCGAGTCGAGTCATCTCCCAAGCGGACTTAGGTGAAGATGGATATACAAGTTGATGATTGTTCAAATTTATTCGGTTATTTGTCGTGTGGAGTGTAGCAATTATGGTCACAATGTTGGTTCATTGGTGGATCTAGCAATTATGGTCACAATCTAGGAATATAGGTCATGAATGCAATTGTCATTTTGATGCCTAATTAACGGAAATTGTTGATGATCTTGAGATCGGGGCATTAAAAGTATTATAATTTGGTTAAGCTACTTTGAAATTTACATGTAGTAGAGTTTTGTTGGTCTCATTTTAGTCCAAAACTGATTACTTCTTAACTTCAGACTTCAGATTGAAAAATTGGCCCTAAAGCACTCGACAACAGTGTAACACATGATGTCAAAGTTTATATAGGATGTTGTTTGACCTTAAAGAAGTCAAAATAACAGAATGCAAAAGCTTAATCTTTGCAATTAGTTATAAGTTTATAACAAAATGTAAAAGGAGGGCAACGATATTATCACTTGACCTGCTTTCATTGTTTTATTTGTAATGGAACATTTACAACATTTAACTAATCACAGTAACTTTTTGTTCTTTCACTTACATTCTTATGAAGCTATGCTTGTATTTACTGTAGGCCATAGATCCAGCTATCTTTGTTAATGGAGTAGGATTCAAGAAATTTTTTTTGAATTATAAAGGTGTTCCTTCAGGTAAGGGATTCCCAAAATTACTAAGTTGCATCTTGAATATTGTGCTTGAAGTGAATTTCTATGATGGGTTTTTTTTTGCCCTAAAATTGAAGAATCGTTTACCCGACTTAGAAAAAAACAACAAATAAAGTATTAAACATCAAATTTAAATAATTGAACTCCATCATACATTCGTTATAAACTTTCAATTCTTTCCATAGGTTTTTCGCATGATGCGGAGGAAGCTTTATTCATGTCATATTTTGAGGGTTCTTATTAGTTGAAGCAAAAGGGTAGTCTCTTTCGTATTAGCTACTTTTAGAGATATAATATGCATTTTGGAGCTAACAAACAATATAGTAAAAGGATAGTCTTTTTGTATTAGCTACTTTTAGAGATATAATATGCATTTTGGAGCTAACAATATAGTTAATGATTATTTCCATGATTTGAAATTTTGAACAAAGCCTAGATGTGGATATGTACACATATTTAACCAGTCAACTTTTGTTCATCCACTCATGAAAGACTACAAAATCCATGTTTCATTCAGCAGCTTCAACTTTTTCTTAAAAATCATTGATTTTATCAACTTTTTTTTTTTTTTTTTTTTTTTTTTGTTTTAGGTGAGGGGCTCTATGATGAGAACAAGATGTGTTTTTATCAGGGGCTTTCTGATGAGACAAGATAAACACAATGTCCAAAGAAAGAGAAACACTATCCACCAATTGTGGTGGATGAATGATTAAATGCCATGTCACCTAATACCATGCCAATAATGAAAAAAGAAAAAGATGTTTTGAGAGCATCTTATGTTAAAATCCATGGGAAGAAGCAGCATAGATGTTTTAACATTTAATGGTAACTATCAGTGTTTTCTTTTACGCTCACATAATATTCATCTTACTTAACAGTACATAGAAAGCCTACATCAAAATATATAGTTATGTTATTTTCTATGTGCATGATGTATAGAGTATGTAAAAAACTAATACACTATATAAAATATAAGAACTAACTACTTTTTTTGGTCATGGATTCAGGTTCATAGTTTACTGCCTGCTGAGACCAAAGTCACTGCTACCTTTTTCCGCTTTTATATTGGAATAACTTTTTATACATCAAAGTGAGTCGCTATAATACAAAGAAATGAAACTTGGCTGCTATAACACACACACACATATATAAAAGGATATATATATATAGAGGCCGGTTAACGTACAATACCTCTTATCATACATTATGTACGCGATGCCCTCAGCCGTACGATCTTCAATCGATCAAACGCGAGCGAAACTAATTTAAATGATTAAATTAATCATTTTAATATATCTAAATCATACCAGGAAGGTTAAACGTCATTGTGATGTCATAAATCTCTGTAATTGACCGATGATAGTTCAAAATCAAACCCTAAATCAAATTCAAAAACCTGAAAATCTTCTTCCCCAACCTCCCTTTGTTCCTTTTAGTGCGATATCGATAATAAGAACTACTAATTTGGGAGTTGTAAGGGTCAAACGGAAGAAGACTGACAATGATCGACCAACAATCGAAGAAGATGAACAGTAACACACACACAGATTTTTCACATGCGATATTCAATTTTCCACATGCGATTCTACACACCCCATGTCATTTTTCACATTACCACATGCTAGCCATTTTTTCACATGCGATATTCAATTTTCCACATGCGATTCTACACACCCGATGCCGTTTTTCACATTACCCCATGCTAGCCATTTTTTCACATGCGATATTCAATTTTCCACATGCGATTCTACACACCCCATGCCATTTTTCACATTACCACATGCCATTTTTTCACATGCGATATTCAATTTTCCACATGCGATTCTACACACCCCATGCCATTTTTTACATTACCCCATGCCATTTTTTCACATGCGATATTCAATTTTTCACATGCGATTCTACACACCCCATGCTATTTTTCACATTACCCCATGCTAGCCATTTTTCACATGCGATATTCAATCTTTCATATGCGATTCTACACACCCCATACCATTTTTCACATTACCCTATGCCATTTTTTCACATGCGATATTCAAATCTTCCACATGCGATTTTGTCCATCTACACACCTCATGCCATTTTTCACACTACCCCATGCTAACCATTTTTTCATATGCGATATGTATTGAATTCGCACCAGATCTGCACCTGATCGAACGGCTGGGATGATCGCGTACGTATCGTACGATAAGCGCATTTGTATTTTACTCTTTACCTATATATATATATATATATATATATATATATATATATATATATAAGGTTGGATGTCATAACTGGGTATTTTTATATGTACGGTGCGTAACAATATGTAAAAGTTATACACTACTAATCTGCTATGCTTTTTTATGGACGTCTGAGGCCAAATTTGTTTGGTTTTTGTTTAGGGTATCTAGGGGAGTGAATAACATACCAGGGTATTTGCAGCCTGCCATCAGTCATATTCCTTTTGGAAAATCGCTCACGTATTTTGGGCTTCTTCTTGCATCTTGGGTGTTCTTTGTGTTTATAGCGTTTACGATTTTCCTACCTGTTATTGTACCTCAGAAGTTTGCTCTGTGTTTTACTGTTGGATGTCGCTTTAGAATAAGGTAATTCCTCATGCTCAAACGGCCGAAAAATCAGCATCTACAAATGACATTAAGTAAGGTACTTGCGTAAGACTGGAAGGTATGGAGGAGGCAAGTCCTCCAAGGATGGGCCGCCACGTCACTGCCACGTAGGAGTGGCTTGGAGGGGATGGACCTAGGGGGTGGGGGATGAACCCCTTTGTGTATATATATGTATGTATGTATAGGTATATGTGAGAGAAGGAAGGAGAAGGAGGGCCGGCGAGAACGGCCGGGGGTTGCTGGTCAAGCCGGGACGAGCCGGGAGGGGCGGTGTGGGGGACCGGCGCCGGGCCTCGCCGGGCCTAAGCCGGCCCCCATACCTTCTAGTCTAAAAGTTTTGAAATTAAATTAGAGGTGAGAGTTTGGGTTGGTCAGGTGGTAAGAGCAGATTCTTTGTTTTCCTTTTGTCTTTTGTTCCATTTTCGTTTTGGGACCGGAGTCCTTACCAAAACTTTCCAAACTCTCACCAAACACTGCAACTTCACAAAATAGTCAACTAAGTACCAATTTATGAATATTTATAACAAAAAATCTAACAAAAATGGAAGAATAATTGAGGTAAATATATATGATTTTTTAAGTATATCAAATATTCCCACACTTATTCGTTTGCTTGTCCCTAAGCAATTCTCAAACAACACATCATACCTACGTTAGACCATAAACGACTAAAATCCAGCAAGATCTAAGCAAGCCACAAATCATAAGGACACAAAGAAATCGCAAGAATGACAACGGTCAAGAAGTATATTATCTAACTAGTCAAATGTGTTACTTTTTAAAAAACATGGGATTACTTAATCAAGCTTCACTCCCCATCATGACCAAACTAAGCTAATACCTTCACAATTGTCTCTTATCACACGGTATAGATCAAACATATGAAAGAAAGCCCTGAACACCTAAACATGAAGCGTGAAACACATAAGGTTGGACAAGGATCAAATTCCCACCTAATTGTTTGGGTCGGTACTAATCAAGAGGTCTTATCAGGTAGTTAAAGGCTAAGGGTAGGCTGATACGTACAAGGGAAAAGTGGCTAAAAACAAAAAAACAAATCCGAAAAAAAGACTAAAGAACACAAACAAAACCAAGTGGGTAATTTTGACCCATTCCTAACTTATTCTATTTTTTTTCTTTTTCTCACTCAAACCTTTATTTATTTAGATGTGACAACCTGTATATTTTTATCGAATCGTAAAGCAACAAGTGTCCGGAAACTCTCTAGGTTTTCCAGATTTGTTAGAGGAGAGGGACAAAATATATAAAATGGGGTTTGGAATCAAGTTGAGGGATTAATGTTGTAAAAATGCCAAAACTTCCATTTACGAAGGTCCTTTACGGACCGCAAGGGGGTACAAAAGGGTTTACGCGCCGTAAGGCATTCGTTGGCAGAATAGTTGCAGCTACAATGTTTGCCACCTATCTTTGTTTTGTGCCACCTTAAACCTCCTTCAAGTAAGTGTCCTGCCACTAATCAACACCAGAGAAGTCGGGGACATGTGGCAACACCTCTTCTCTCCAAGATCACTATAAATAGGCTCATTGTTGAACCATTTTTTCTTCACACCTTCACATTCTCTTCTCATCTCTTCTTTATTTGGAGCTTGCTTCTAGACTTGAAGCCTCCTTTTCTGAGTTCTAAGCTTTCCTCCTAACACTAGTAAGTATTCCTTCTGGTTCTATTTCATTTTATTAGCTAGTTATTAGCCAAAAGTCAAACAAATTGACTTTTGCTTTGACTTTTAGCTCTGACCGTTTCGGTCAAGTCAAAGTTTAAATTGAACTTTGCAACGTGATCGTAATAATGAAGGTGTTAATACCTTGCGATTTCACCATATGAGCATCACGTATAGTAGGTGAAATAAAGTCAAACATATGTAAAATAAAAGTAAAAAAATGCAGATTTTGCAATTTACGACAAATGATCTTCTAAGTATCAACACTATAAATTTTCACATTATAGCAGTTTATATAACATTATAAGACTTGTTTATCATGCCTAACTCATCATTTTCTGTTTAGCATTCAATTCCTAGTCGAAAGTCAAGCAGTTTGACTTCTGCTTTGACTTTCGATTTTGACCAGTTTGGTCAACCTTAAAACCCGATCAAGCCCGACTATGTGACCATAATAATATAGGGAATAACCCTATGAGGTTATACCTTCTGGTCAAAACATTGGGGTCAATTGACGAGTCAAATAAATATATTTAAAAGGTTAAAAATACCTTTTTTTGCGTAAAAATGGATAAAATGGTTTTAAACCTATATGATCTATAATCTGACCTTAAGACTGATCATATAACATCATAAAATGTGTTTTGACATATCAGATTTGTCATAGGCCTATTCAACCACCCGATCTCGTATATAGGCGTACAACTATTAAAATAATATAAAGTTTGTAAACTAGTCGAATCGGGTCAAACTCTTCCCAAATCAGAATGTTTGGTTAATAAACCTATATGACACAAAACTCTGCATTAGTATGGGTATAAACCACATTCTATCCGGTCAACACTTAATCTAGCGAAACCAAGCATATTCTAAAGTTAACTGGTGAAAGTCAAAGACTTACAAATAACCCGTTAACATTCTAACGGATAACATTTATGTTCATTCCAGTCTAGAAAGCCTCTGTTAAATTGCGCCTAGATTAATATACTTTGAATACGACTATGTTATACATTATTTTATAAAGACTAGCACATGTAAATACTTTTAACTTATTTTGCTTATGAAGACTTGGAATATGGCACTAGCCACTTGGTTCGGGTATTGCAAAAGGGCATCATAGAAATGAAATAATATGTTTTAATCTGTAATGCTTGATAACAATAAACACTTGGGGGTTAATACAATCGTGTCCGGGCATCCTGACTCATTTAATTGCATATGACCATGAAATAAGCGCGGGGTGTAGGCATACACCTGACGGACGCAATATATATATGGTGTGTCGCTTATTCATGTACCAGCTTTTGATTTCTGGTACCCGACTGTATTGACAATCATGTAAAACTGGTAACAAGCGATATACTTTATTCTAAGTTAAAAAGAAAATGGATACCAAATGGTATCAAAGATTTACGAAAAGATTTTCAAAAGAGTCGGTTACTAGTATTTACCAGTGAAAACAAACGTGTTTTTAAAGATTAACCGCGTGTTAAGCAAATGCGAAATAGGCTGGAGTGAGCTTGGTCAAAAACCTTGGAACTTGCGACTCCTTGGCTAAAGACTCATTATAGTCTTAAGTTCATTTTATTAGATCATGCCTTGTTTGATATTTTGGACCGAATAGCTTGTAATAAATTTTACTTAATACATTCAAGCTTTTACATTTATTATTTTATTTATCCTATGTTCCACTTCCAAATGTGATACTGTTATCAATTGTCATGTATAAACCCCAAGTCTGGGCCCACCGGGAATTCAGGGTATGACATTACAACTTGAGACCAACTATTTTTTTTTCTTTTTTCTTTGTTTTTTTCTTCTTTTATTATACATCAATACTTGACTTTTTATTTCAACATAAAAACTAATCATACTAAACCGGATAACAAAATATGCAATTAATGAAGGGAGGGAAATGAAGGCCATGGGGCCGTGCTAGGTGGGTACAGGGCCGTGTAGCACTCTGATTCCAGCTATAAATAGGGGTGCTTGGTTTCATTTCAACTCATCCCTTGGCAAACCACTTCTCTCACACTTGCCACCAGTCCACCACCACTACAACACCAACACCCACCACCATCATCCATAGTCCATCTTTTAGAGTGTGTATTAGTTTTGGGGTCAAAGATCGATCGTAGGAGTTCTTGTCAAACAAAGGCCATGCTTAGCTAAACTCTTACATCACTTGGTGAAGATAAATCTTTTATGAATTACTTTTGATTTCCAATTTTTGGCTACGTTTTATTTGGGTATGTGTTAATGACTTTAATAACTAGTTTTTTATATTAATGATGAATTTTACTTAATCATTTCTTCATGTTTTGTTAATTCACTCTTTTGTGTCTATACGACCTATATAAAGCGCGTTAACTATGTTGAAAATTTGGTGAATGGATATTTAATATAATTATAATTTAATGAAATTATAAATATTAATTAGAATCTTCTTGTGGTAAATAAAAGAGAAACTCTTGAGTAGAGCTTCTTAATGTCATTTAATTAGTTTTATTAGAGTTTTTAAGTCTCTAATTAAGTGACTAATTAAGCGACTAATTAAGTGAAACCTTTCACTAATCCTTAAGTCTTGTACAAATAGTAGGCTATGTGCTTCTTTTGTTAGAACAAGAATATGGTATTGCTTGATACATGAAGAATACTAGAAGGAGGATGAACACTTGAAGACCAACTAGAGAGATGAGTACTCTCTACTTGTTTTCCACCACATGAGTTCAAACACTACAATTACCGGATGTAACCTTGGGCCCGTGAGCCATCTCCGGCAGTACAGACTTCTTCGGCTGTTGTACTCTAGGAGACAGACACGTTGTCTTTAGTAGAGGCGCGGAATCTGTTTTAAGGGAAGCATGTTGAAAACGTGCCTCAACCAAAATCGTCAACGTTTTAGTATGCTCTTTGTTGCAGTCAAGGAGTATTTTCAAGACTCAAGATGATGAATACTCGAGTCTAGGATGCTATCAAGTGCGTGTGAAGGACACACCAAAGATGCGACTTGAATCAAGATTGGTATATATAATTATAAATATATTCATTTTTATTTAGTTATTGCAACCGGTATTGTACTATGATATTTCCTACACATAACGAGAGTCTCGTTATTATTTATTTTGTAATTATAATTTACAAAAGGTGATAATTCCTACAAACTTAAAACAGATTTCGTGAGATTGTTGCTACAATCTTAAAACCTTATTTATAATAATTTTGGGTTCACAAAAGGATTTATAATAAAAAATAATATTTATTTAAAGATTATGATCTTATAAATATATTTTTTTGGGAAATATGTATGTAGTACAACTTGTTGTGTTTGGATTTTTTGAGATTGAGATACAATCTTAAATCCTATACCATGGTACAGAACAAATAGTTTTGGTTCCAACGTTTGGTTTTGAAACGATTTTAGGAATCGTTAATTTTTCTATCTTTTGTGTTAGATCGGGTTTATTAGTGTAAACCATACGTTTTTTTTGTAAACGTTAAATTCTCTAACATGTGTGTTAGACCAGAATTATTGGTGTAAACCATACGGTTTTTTTTTTTTGTAAACGTTAAATTCTCTTAAGTAGAGTTTTTATGTATTTAAATAAGAGTTTTATGTTACTTGATTAGAGTTTTATGTCTCTAATTAAGTCTCTATTTAAAGTAGACTTTTCATCCACCCGTGGATTGATATGAGCAAATAAGTCTTATAATGATTTTTGTAATCATTTGTCTTCTAACATGTGTGTTAGAAACGTTCATGAAACGCGTTAGGTTTGAAGCAATTTTAATTGTTTAGTTTCTAACGTGTGTATTAGAAATGACTTATTTATTTGAACAATATATGTGCTTTTAGCAAGTCGAATTAATATTTTGTGAAAATGTTAATATTTCTAACGTGCGCGTTAGAATTTCTTTCATTTTAACATTATTGTTAAAAAATGGTTAAAATACAAATGCTTTGAAATGTTTTATGTAAACATTTTATACAAGTAATTTGTTGTAGCATTGATTTTAATGCTTTGTATGATTTAGAAATAAAAGGTCATACATTGAAGTTGATGTTTGATTGGCTTCAACAATTAAATCACCAAAAAGTGATGGTGTAATTGTGTGGGATTTATCACCAACTTTAAATTGTGATTTTTAAATCCATTTGAGTGAAATTTTAATTACTAATTAAACTTTTCAATGGTGAAACTTTTGAGTAGAATTTTAATGATGACATTTGATGAGTTTTATTAGAGTTTAAATCTATAATTATTGATACTTTTAACTCTTCATATGGTGAAACTCTTGAGTAGAGTTTAGTGATGACATTTGATGAGTTTTATTAGAGTTTAAGTCTATAATCATTGAGACTCTTAACTCTTCATATGGTGAAACTCTTGAGTAGAGTTTTAATGATGACATTTGATGAGTTTTAATGATGACATTTAATGCTCTAATTTGGTCATGTTTTGTATATATAAAATGACTTAAATTTTGTAACACGTGTGTTAGAAAATGTGTATCACGAATACGAGGTTAGAGATTGTTCATAATGAACAGAAATGTTTTATGTAAACATTTAATTGCCTATGTGAGCATCAAAGATGATGAGAAATGGTTTATTTTATAAACTATATCTTTGGAAAACGTTTTATGTAAACGTTCGATTCTATAATGTGCTTGTTATAACATTTTTTTTTCTAACATGCGTGTTAGAAAATGTTACTTGGTGAAAAACAACTTGGTGTTGTTGTGAACAAATTTAATTGTTCAAGTTTACTACTTAAATGTAGTATTTGTAACAACTTGGTGTTGTTTTTAGTATAATTGTCCAAGTTTAAAGTTTAAAGATGAAATGGGGAACTTGTACTTACAAGTGCATGGAGTCTTATTGAGGGAGTACCTCAAGACATGCCGTGAGACGATATTGTTGAGAAGATCTCGGTCAGATTATAAAGTGTTGAAGATAAAAGCACTTTGTTATTTGATGTCTACATATTGTCTATGCGTCCGTTTAAATTTCAAAAGTGATTGGCACATATGATTTAGTTTCCAATGTATTTTATTGTTTTGTGTTCAATAACTTCGGATAACACATGCAACTTTTTACAAAGAAATAAATCACTAATGGTTGTGACGTATAAATTATTTTTGTGGAAAATAATTATAATGTCGGTTATACATTGTTTAAAAAATATGGTTTTAAACAGATAGCACATGAAAATACTTGGACATAAATAACTTGAGAGTTGTTACATTGACTTAAAGTCAAAAACAAAACATCAAGTGTATAACCACATCATGAGTGAGTAATGAAAGAAAGTAGTGAGTGTATTGAGATGAAATACACTAACGACATTCATGTCGACATACTTCATTAGAAGTCATTGGAAAATTCACAAGTGTGAATTCTAACATATGAAAGTAAAAGTACTATATGTTATTGTATACCTTTAATAAATCTTGCGAGATTTATAAATAGATGCGTCTACCACTTGATTATTGTTATATCTATATGGAGATTTTACCTTCATTTAGGAGAGCATCCTAAATATACATATCTCCTTAAGAATAACAATAGATGTGTGCAAATCACTTATGGCAAATTATGAATGCCATGTTGTTGAGTGTCGATCTAGTTGACTCTATCTCACACATAATAGTGATTGTAGACGAGAAACATTCATCTTGTTGGTGATGAATGTGTTCACCAAGTAACTTGGATTAAGACTTATGTTTAAGTACTTATGAGTCAATGGTAGAATGTTGGAGATCAAAGGTAAACAAGTTATGTTCCTTAAATGAATGATGAAATTTAGCTATGTGCTATATACAATAATTTGTGAGACCTTCCTAAATACTGATGTTTTAGGATTATGAATATGTCTCATTATTTTGTCTTAACAAGGGATGAATGTTGCAAAGTGATATTATGATATCCTTAGGGCTGTGAAGAATTAGAATGATACATCTTCTGTTCACATGCTAAAGTATTGTAGTCTAAAGCATGCTAGACTAGTACTTGGTTAATTATGGGTCTTGACGGAGACTAATTAACTCTAAACATTCAAATGTGTATGAACACAAAAAGAATTTGTGTATAGACAAAGTTGAGGGAGAATTTTCATTCATTATAAGGAAAAGACATGTAACTTTTTAAGAGTTTGTTCGAAAAGCTAATGAGGAGAACTCATTGTCTAGGCTTATTCTAGATGTTAAATTAGAATTATTCTAAGTTGGTGACAAACTTGTGACAATGGCATGTGTTGCTTTGGTCAGCTCGGAAGCTTATGTAAGCTAATGCAATATGAGTTGAATTCACTGATATAATGAGGTTGATCTTGTTCAATCATATGTGTATAAATGTCGTCATAAGTGAAGTTACGGAAATGTTGATCAAATGGCAAGAAATGTGGGGGAGGATCCATTTAGAACAACCCTATAAGGGTATGTAGAAATGGTTTTCATTACCCCATCTAGATGATATCCTATAACACTTAAATGTATGGGTGTCTTGCATTTGTATCATAAAAGTTTGGCAATAAGGATTTTGTAATCCATCTAACATTGCAAACAGACGACTATGTGGAGGACACAAAGGTCGCAGTGCATAATGGAGATGTGTTTGCCTTAAATGATAAGTGTATCTTACAAAGACATATATTATAACCAGATTCAGATGGCCACTAAGGTTATAGTCTTAGAAGTTGACAATAGGCAAAAGTACGAGTTAAGAACACATCATGACAACTGATCTCAAATATACAAAGTTATTTGTTAATGTTATGGATCCAACAACCTGAGGGTTTATTAGAGATCAAGTTGTGGAATGAGACTGAAGCCCATGGAAAAAGGGTATGTGAAGGACACCTAACTTAGTTGACTGGAGATTCCAAGATCTAAGTTCAATAGGACAACTAACTCATATGCCTAAAGGTGGTCACTATGGGGGCATAAATGATATGCATAAGCTAGTATATATGGTTATACATACCCCCCAAAGTATAAAAGGGTGTTTAAATACGTCTTAGTCTATTCCTATGATATTCAGTGACAAAGAGTGAGGCTAAGCATAATATGTGGTAAATGATTTGGATAAATCACGATAACCACAATGCTTTTAATGATCTAAGGAGAATCACCTATGTTAGAGAGAAGTGGGGTCGCTTCGAATGGAATTGGGGGTACAATTCCCAGAGCTCTCGCAGAACCAGGAAAGTGTTCCATGACCATTATTGGACACGACTATGAGGAGATGACCCGGCTAGGGAGAGTCTTGTGTGAACTGTATTGTCGTCTACACAAACGGCAGCCGAGTTCAAAGACATCGAGATCTACTCAGAGCTAGTGGGCTAAGTGCATTTCATGAGCGAAGGTTCGAAGGGTAACACCTACCTATCGTATGCAAAACTCAACTGTCGAGGTTACATTGGAAATTTTGAGTGTTTTGAACGATCTCCATTCATGTGGGGGATTGTTGAAAATTTGATGAATGGATATTTAATATATTTATAATTTAATGAAATTATAAATATTAATTAGAATCTTCATATGGTAAATAAAAGAGAAACTCTTGAGTAGAGCTTCTTAATGTCATTTAGTTAGTTTTATTAGAGTTTTTAAATCTCTAATTAAGTGACTAATTAAGTGAAACCTTTCACTAATCCTTAAGTCTTGTACAAATAGTAGGCTATGTGCTTCTTTTGTTAGAACAAGAATATGGTATTGCTTGATACATGAAGAATACTAGAAGGAGGATGAACACTTGAAGACCAACTAGAGAGATGAGTACTCTCTACTTGTTTTCCACCACATGAGTTCAAACACTACAATTACCGGATGTAACCTTGGGCCCGTGAGCCATCTCCGGAAGTACAGACTGCTTCGGCTGTTGTACCCTGGGAGACAGACGCGTTGTCTTTAGTAGAGGCGCGAAATCTGTTTTAAGGGAAGCGTGTTGAACACGTGCCTCAACCAAAATCGTCAACGTTTTAGTGTGCTCTTTGTTGCAGTCAAGGAATATTTTCAAGACTCAAGATGATGAATACTCGAGTCTAGGATGCTATCAAGTGCGTGTGAAGGACACACCAGAGATGAGATGCGACTTGAATCAAGATTGGTATATATAATTATAAATATATTCATTTTTATTTAGTTATTGCAACCGGTATTGTACTATGATATTTCCTACGAATAACGAGAGTCTCGTTATTATATATTTTGTAATTATATTTTACAAAAGGTGAACTTAATTCCTACAAACTGCCTGGAAGGGGGTTAAAAGAGTGTTTGGGTAAAGTTCTTGCCTCGTTCAGTGTATAGATCCTGCGAGGACCTGATTCAAGCTTAGTATGACTTCCCTTGTGGCAGATAGCATCAAATCGGGGGAAGTAAGAACCACTTGTAATCCCTTATCTATAAACTACTATTAAAACATTAAACCGACCTTGCGGGAATGTATCATTGCTGACTCAGACCAATAGGTTGAGGGTAACGCTATCTAGAAGGGGGCCTACCACTTTCCGCATTAATAACTTACTTAATTGTCTTTCAATAATCCGACCTTGCAGGACTGTATCCTTACTGACCCAGACCGATAGGTTGAGGGTGATGCTGCATGGAAGGGGAGCTACTACCATAACTTAAAGATAATCTCTTTAAAAGCCCAAAGTGCAGAAATCATCAAATGATACATAAAAGAGGAGTTGGAACCAAGTGATTCCTTCTTGTATATTTGTTTTTCCTTATATTTATATTTTTATTTTCTAGTTTATCTTTTAAAACTTTAAAAACTTTTATCAAAATTTGGTTAGCTTAGACGTTGACGATAAGCCGATACTAAAAGCTCTTGTGTCCTTGGACGACCTCGGTATCTTACCATCACTATACTACGTCCATGATGGGTGCACTTGCCCTAACATGTGTAGAGTGATAGTATTGTATCGTGTTTTATAAATTTAAATCTTGATTTGCGAGTAAAAAGTGCTCAAAATAAATCCAAAATTTATACCTACACCCGCACACGTCAATATACACACTCTTGAGTTTTATGGTTTTTCTTCCCACGGATTGTGCAATGAGGTACATGCATAATCAAACTTGTTTTGTTAATGTCATATGCTTTTAGAAGAAAACAGGTTTAGTAACATGATTCTTCTTTTCACATAAATCACAAAAGAGATTTTTGAGTTTCTCTTTCTTCTTCCCCTTTTCAGCCTCCTTTTCAACAGATGTTATAACATCTACTGGAAGGTCTTTCAAGGGAGTGATTTTAACTTTGGGTGCTTTGACATCCTCAATTGTTGAGAAGTCCATTGGCTTGAAATTTTCAAGAATGTAACACTCATCAAACCAAGTGAGTTTGAATTGGTACTTTTCAATTTCCTCAAAAGTTGAGGATCCCTCAGATTTTCCAAAACAATTTTCTTACCATTAGGATCTGTGACTTTTATTTCTTGACCAACCAAATTTATGGGAATGATTTCAACTAAGCCAGATTCATTTACAACAGCGTTTTCAGAAACTTGGTCATTTTTTTCTAAACCCTATGCCAAATTTCACATTGTTTTTTATTTGCTTTTCAAGCATCAACTCATAACCTTTACAGGATTCTACCCATTTTTCACAAGTGATTTGGGTAGATTCACGCTCCTTTTTGCAACTCTGGTATTTTTCTACCATTGTTTAGAGTTGATCTTTGGTTATGTTTGATTCATGTTTGAGACTGCTGATTTCATTTTCTTTTTCAATCAATTTTAATTTTAACTCTTTAAAAGTTTTCTCAAATTGTACTTCATCATTTAAGATCTTGTTTCTAAGGTTTTCATTCACCTCTTTGATGTTAGCAAAAGCAATAATGCATTTACCTAAACTCCAGTCTTTGAGGACTTGAGGTGATACACTAGCAGCAACCAACATGGCACAATCACATTCTCCATCATACACACTAGAATCCCATGGGTCTGACAGAGGTTCCAACAGCTCTTCACCAACTTTTTCTTCTGAAACAGATGTTTCAGCATCATTACATACCACCTCAGATTTGGACTCCACTTCCTCATATTCAATCCCTTCTTATATTGTCTCTCGTGCCATAAAACAAAATTCATCAGGTTTCTTATCAGAATTAGCAACTAAAGAAAATTTTTCATCAGTTATATCCTCAGGTAAGCTGCTCCAATCAACAAAGCCTTGTGTAAAGAAGCTCTATTGACCGGTCTCTTCCTGAGTGTAACACCCGTCTCAAATTAATTATATTTATATGCAAAAATACGCATTTTAATAAATAAAATACGACCATTCAAAAACTTTGAAGAGTTAACGTTGAAACAAACTAAGCTGTCTAAGTTACATCAACATGGTAGTTTTAAACATCTAAGAGTTTACATGTTTTTAGAACAAACAACTAAACAGACATCATTCGCAGAAGCTTCAAAAGTATCGTGTTCGGTTCATAACTTATGCTTGATCACCATCCGGAATGCCACCTACATCACCTAATATCAAAACCAACAATAAGGTTAGTTTTGATGAACAAGTAATCAGTTTAAACAAGTCCGAATTGCAAAAACGAACAAAATAAACAAAAAATTCCAACCCTGCAGTCTGTCGCGGGGCGCGACAGACTTAGTCTAAGCCCTCGCGGGCCGCCAGAAGCCGTGGCGGGGCACGACAGGTCTAATGATCTCCGTCGCGGGGCGCGGCAGCCTCTTTTTCACAGCAGGTTTCCAGCTTTTGAGCTGCAGTTTCCCAACACCAATTTTAATAAAAAATCTAACTTAAAACTGCCATAACTTTTGTTTCGCAAGTCCGTTTTACGTGATTCTTTTTCCTACGCGTTCGTAAGTTAAATACAAACACGTTTATCATCTTTTATGCTAAATAAGTTCGATTTAAGGACTGGAAGCCTATAAGTTCCCTTTTTATTTATTTGACCCATTTGGCTATATATCAAACCTTACATTATTCAGTCTTAATGATTTCTAAACACAATTACCCATTTCCCCGGGCTTGACAACATTAGCATTTCACCACTATACTCAATATTATGCACACGATATGTCATGTTTGTTAAAAACGATTTCACTTAGGAACATTGTTACTAAATCAACCACTATGTTTCATGTCTTTTGACCCATATCATGGGTTCTTACTAAAAGAAACTAAGCTTTTGGCGCGTCCGTTCAACGGACTTCATTTCAGTAATTCACTATCGTGACTATCAAATTTACTTCAAGCACTACCAATTTATCAATTATTTGACCCGTTTGGGTGTCTAATGGAAATCACCACTTCGCAACACACCAAACCTATCTTAACCAATATTTGACCCATTTGTTTATTTAGTGACTTCGTCACTTCAACTAAATACCCAATTTCATATACATCATGCTAACTTCAAAGACTACTAACAAAATACATAACAATTATAACGTAACAAAACCATAGTTACGTACTTGCCTAATTCATCAATATTGGTTTCCAACCATAATTACCCATTTCCGGGCTTGTCAACCTTAGAGTATCACTTCCATTCCATGGTTTACGCTTTTATAACCCAGTTTAACGAGTGAAGTTTAAGTCACTTCGAACACTACTATTTCGACCATTATTTGACCCGTTTGGTTTGTCGAGTGAGTTACATCACTTCATTGACATTCCAACACAGCTATTTAAACAATATCATCAACAAACATATTTATTTAACTATTTTGACCCGTTTGGTTGTTGAGTGAGTTACATCACTTCATTGACATACCAAACGCAACCATTTTCGCTATATCAATATTAAACATATCTACGACTAGGTTTATCTACATAAGTGTAACGAGACGACAAGTCGCGTACCTTTCAAAGCATATTCTTCAAACGCGCGTCCGCTCTGACTTGACTGCTTGAAGATTCAACCTCCGTGCTTGTAGAGTTCAACTAACACCGTGTTTAGAACTCTTATTATTTCCTATAACGCATAATTCACCATGACATTCACGTATGCTTTTTTGCTCGAAATTTCCAATATTTAGCTTTCATTTAGGCATTTTAACAAACACCTTAAGGGCATACTTTTACACATTCATAATCAAGTTCATAACTAGTTACTTTTACCATGTTTGAACATCATTTTTTTATAAATTCAAATGTCTAGTTTACACATCAATATCTAGACTTACTTCATAAAGCTCAATTAACACTAATTTGACAATCATAATTCTAGTGTTCATCATATTTCTACAAAACCCATTTTGACACATAAATGCATGATTATTAATCTCATATCTATGAACATTAATGAACCAAATTATTGATTAGGGTTTGTTCCTAACCATTAATCTATCACAATTTCATTCAAACATCAACTAATCAAGTTCAGATTTCAGCTTCACAAGTCATCAAGAATTTGAGATGAAACTAAATTGTAAATTTTGACATAACTTATGATCACTTCACTGAGACGATCACTAATTTATGCTTGGATTTCAATTTGGATTCGGTTTGATCTCTCAATTTGATCAATTTTGTAGATTAGGGTTTGAGCTTTGGGGAGTTCTCCTGATTCCTGTGTTATGTGCGACCACAACACACACAAAGTGTGTGTTTTGGTGTTAAATTTTGTTTTAATAATACTACTTTGCAATTGTCCAACTCTGGTCCCTTAACTTTATCTAAGTTTTTATAAAGGGTTGTTTAACCAAGCTTTTCCTTATATATATATATATATATATATATATATATATATATGAATCCAATTAGGTTATTTATTCCTAGTTACTTTATCTTGTTTATATCCGATATCTAATTAATAACATAAAGATTTATATTTTCAGGGTGTTACAAGTCCACCCCCCTTAAAAGGGTTTCGTCCTCGAAACCGGAGTACGTACTAAATAATGTAGGGTAGAGTCGTTGCATCTCCTATTCGGATTCCCATGTAGTATCCGAACCCTTTCTATGCACCCACTTGACCTTCACTTGGTTAATTTTCTTGGTCCGTAAACTTTTAACTTTTCGATCCAGAATCCCAATCGGCTTCACCGCATAATTTAGGCTGTTATTCACTTCTGGATCAAACTCTCTTAGTTTCATTTTTCAAGGCATTCTTTCTTTTCCAGTATAAAGTTTTCATTCGTATTGACATGTGCGTCTTTTAGGCATATGTCCTCATGGACCGTAGCCTTTTATCATTTATTTCCTAACTTTGTCGCCTATTTGACCGAGTTGTCTTTAGACCACCCGGTCACTGAGTTCGTCAGCATATTTACTTCACGCTAATCCTACATTGACAAATGCTTTACATAGGTCACATCATTACTTTAACTATAAATTGCTTTACCGGCTAGACTGATTAGTCACCGTTTTACCTCATACCTCATACCTCGTCATTCGGGTATACTATTTTGCCGTGGGGATAATTTCATATCTAGTAACTCACATTACAACGTGGTTGTATTCTATATCACTTTTTGTGTCCGTGATCACATCACGTCATGTTTAGTTTCACGTCGGTTTTTCATTATTAAGAATCTTTCTTTCGAACGCATCGTCTTACACCTATCGGCGTTAAGACCTATATCCTTTAGTATTAACCATTTTCAAATTTCTCATAATATTCACATTTGTTTGTACGTTGTTTCTTACTAAAACTGAATTTTAGTTTAACGTTTTTCACTTTATCACGTATCAATTAATCATATCGAGATATTGATGACAAGAATTATTCTTTTCCATTATTGTTTTATACGAGGAATTAATAACTAGTTCCCACACTTTACCCAAGTGACCCATAGGTTCTTTCCTTTAGCCTTGTAGGCTATTTCTTTTAGGCCTTTCCCCTTTTTGGTGAGGCCCCATATTGTAACACCCCGTGTTTCGAAAGTCAAAGTCAAAGTCAAGATTGAACTCAAAGGAAGAAAAGATTGCTAATTGCGATCTGTCACTCCTTGCTCAACTACTGTTTTGACTTCTTTGACTTGTAATCGAATCTTTTATTTTATTTACTTTAGTTGTATTATGTGGAGTATCTATGAATAATTGAGGTTTAATCGATATTTATCGCATGTTTTATCGCTTTATCGCTTATCGCATCGCAATCACATTCGCAACTCGAATTATACGTTCTGGGTATTGTTTTACGTATGTGTGTGCTACTTATGTGTTACTTGTGCATGATTACTTTATGTGTTGTGATGATTAATCGAAACGCAATCGCAACTCTATCGCAATCGAAAAACGCAAGTTACTTAGGATGATTGTATGTTAGATATAGTATTTGTGTGTATATTATTAATCTATCGCATCGCTCGCTCGAAACGCATCGCAACGCTCAACACGCGAATCGAAACGACGAAACTCAACACGCCGGACACCAGTATCGAGTGGCCAAGCGATCGAGTGGCCATCCGATCGGTGACCAATCCGATCCAAGTGCACTTTCCTGTATTGGAAACCCTATAAATACCCTCCTGTCACATCATTTGTGATGTGACAGCTCCTCCACTCGACCAGCTCGCTCAAGCACTCATTTCTTCCGATTTCTCGCGATTCTTGTAATTTTCAACCTAAATCTTGTACTTCTATGAACTACACGCATTCCTTCATCTTTTTCACCTTTGAATCTCAACTTTTAACCGTGAAATCAACGGATTTGGGGTGTTCTAGGGTGATGTCATCATGGAGTTCTTAGGAACTTCAAGCCTTGGCCTCATTCCACTAAGAACAACTCAGATCTGAAGGATTTCTACATGATTAATCAATGTTTTCGCACAGATCTGCACATATTCATGGTTAAAAGGATTGAAAGATGGTTTTCGAACTTTCTTTCAACCCTTTTACACTCAATGCACTCAAAATCGATAGAACCGGAGCTCATTCTGATCTTCTAGTCCTTCTTAGTGATGTGTTAGTTCAAGATCCGAATCTATCCAAGAGACAACTGACTTCATGTTGAATGTGAACCCCCGTCTCGAATAGTTAACCAATCGGACTAGGGTGATCCCTGTTCGATCGGATCACTTGGGTCTTGATGGGGTTTGTGTTGTTTAGCACGTTGTCGTATCGTCTCGAACAGACCACAAAACTTAACAACTTTCAAGTTAGCAACACGATCAGGTTGCAGGACGGATTGCCGTCCAATCGGATTGCTCTTGAAGGTTGA
Source organism: Helianthus annuus (assembly GCF_002127325.2). Classification (NCBI taxonomy): domain Eukaryota; kingdom Viridiplantae; phylum Streptophyta; class Magnoliopsida; order Asterales; family Asteraceae; genus Helianthus; species Helianthus annuus. The sequence goes on from NC_035442.2 coordinate 150,448,507, forward strand.
GCACTTAAATTCTTCAACTTGCAAGATCTGAACATCGAACGGATTGCTGTCCGATCGGATTTGTAGGATCGTATTCTGACCCAAACGAGTCGTTAAGAGGCTTTCTCCTTGGTTTCAGGTGCGGAATAACAAGAAACAAAGGTAGAAATAGCACACAGATCACTTTAACTACTTGTTTTATTGATTTGACGCTGATTACACTTCAAATCTCGTACCGGCAGAACTTCGGCACGTTTTCTTCAACTGTTACAACTGAAATCGCCTTTAGGGTATATATATAGAGATCTGGGACCGCTTATTGGACAGGCCCAATAAGCGGCCCATATATGTCACTGGAGCGGTTCATGTAACCTGACAAATGAGCGGTCCAGCTGGTTTGCCATACGAGCGATCCAGCTAGTTTATCACAAGAGCGGCCCAGATTGATTGCCGTTCGAACGGTTCAGCTTCTAACCGTTCGAGCGGTTCAGCCCAATAATACCCTAATGAGCAATCCAAAATCTAAACCTATACAATCACTATTTCTCATATTTACAATCATTCCTATTCTAAGACTCTAAGACTCGAACGAAGATGTAGTCGACAGACAACTGCACCAACAGACTCCCCCTTGAATGTTGATGGAATCTTCAGTGAGAGTCTTCAACAAGACATTCTCGGATATAGTTCGGTCTTCTTCAAGAATTCTGCCTGGATCTATCTTTCTTTGGCTATAAACTTCATCAGACTCCCCCTATCACCCTGCTAGGATAGTCGTCTGGAATTTTGTTACCACCATCGAAATTATCTCCTGGCTTCTCTCTGTTCAGCTCATCATCTCTGGTTCTGATATGTCTCCTGGCTATCTGGGAACTCCGGCAATTCCTGCAAAATCTTCAAACACAAATTTAAAAAGATGCCGATTCATGCTCCACTCTTACAAACCTGGGAGCTCCGGCAATTCCTGCAAAATCTTCAAACACAGATTTAAAAAGATGCCGATTCATGCTCCACTCTTACAAACCTGGGAGCTCCGGCAAGTCAGGTTTTTTCTATTTGAATAGTTTCACCCAAGCCTGACCAGCCTTGGGTGATTTTGAATTCTTGTTCAACAATGGTGGAAAGTTTTTCTCATCCATTGTTAAACTAGAATTCTCGACCTTTACCTCAACACATGGCTCTTCTGGTTTTACCATACCAGAATCATTGCCTGAATGTGACTTGTCTGACTTTAATGAGTCAGATTCATCGCCGACATGTGGCTCCTTTGTTTTCGAAGAAACAAATTCATCGCCAGGAAGTGAAAACTTCACTTTCTTCTTTTTCTTCTCCTCTTTTGTCCTCAAATTTGCATCTGATGAATTCGACTTGCTTGACTTTACAGTTGAGGAAGTTGATTCATCAGCACTCTTCTTCGATCTGTCGGGTGAACCCGAGGACAAAATCTTTTCGAGATATTCTCTCGCTTTCTTTCTCTTTTTCCTCAGTCGATCTTTCTGCCCATGAGAAAGCTTCACTTTTGTTTCTTGAACTTTAGGTTCTTTGACCTTCTGTTCTCTGACGTTTTGGCCCGAAACTTTCAATTCTTTGGGCTTGACAACGACTGGTATCTTCTTTGCCATTTTCTGAGAATTAGCCCTCAATCTGTCATTCGATCTTCTTGAGCAATCTCTGGCAATGTGTCCTTTGATTTGACAATTATAGCATCTTTTTGTCTCAAATCTCCAATTTCGGCAGTTAACAGCAATGTGTCCTTGATAACCGCATCGGTAACACACTCTGTTATCGTACCGTATACCACCTTCACACCAAACGCTCAGATCATAGCATTGTCTGGCTTGGTGATATTCTTTCCTCAAGTTTGATGGATTTGGCTTTTGAGCACTGTGGTCAAACCTGCACCACTTATTACCAACATTTTTTGAGTTTTCATTTTTCAATTTTTGTGATTTTTGATTTCGATTGGATGATCGATCTGATGAGCTTTTATTTTCTTTTTGAGCATTTTTCAAATTTTTAACTTTTTGTTTCTGTTCTACAATCTTCTTAACAGGTTTTTGCTTAGAGCATTCTCCCTTTTCAGTCGATTGCAAAACAGTTTTCTGAAATTTTTCTTTTAATTTCAAAAACAATTTTTGTTTTTCTATTTTTTCTTTTTCATCATCAAATTTCTCATCACAATCTTCAACTTTGACATTGTCAAAGTTTGTGACATTGTCACTTATTGGAACTGAATTGATTGGTTTTGGACAGGGAAAATTCAAACTGTCAGATTTAGTCACAAAACCTATCAATTTCTTTTCAAGTTCTTCAATTTTGTTCCTTGAATTCTCAGCTTCACTTTCAAGCTGAGATATTCTCCCAAAATGAGACTTGATTGTTTTCTCATTATCATTCTTCAAATTTTCAAGAACAGACTTTTCATTTATCAAAACTTTTATCTGTTCCTGAAATTTTGATTCATTCGCTTTCAGATTCTTGTTTTCAAGCTTAATCCAGAAATCTAAATCTTCTGAAGATTTCTGTTTGTTTTCAAGCTCTTTTACCAACTCTTTGATTCTCTTTTGAGCGCTTTCACCTTCTTTTTCAAGTTCGACAATCTTCTGAAGATGGGAATTTATCATTTTCTGTTTTTCAATGTTGTTTTTACTGAACACATTTCTCCCATCTTCAAGAATTTTCATTTGCCCTTCAAATTCTTGATGTTTCAATGTCAAACTGTTAAAATCAACCAACAGTTTGTCATTTTCAGCTTTCAACTTCTCACAATTTTCTTTCAAAATAAGAATCTGATTTTCAGCAACGTGCTTCTCGTCTTTCAACTTTTTGACTTCAGATGCCAAACTTGTCATGTCTTTCACAAGTTTATCATTATCAGTCTTGACGTTATCACATGTTGAGCACATTGTTTCATTCTTCACCGATTCTTCAGCTTTTGAAGTTTCTTCTTCCTTTGCTATCAATGTACCTGCACAGAACATTTTAACGAAATCAAGAGGATTTCCATTATTATCAATATAACAACCTCTCTTAAAATCATATTTCAGCACATGTTTTGCCCTGATACATTTACCAATCCTTTTGATCATCTCCTCAAACACATCTAAACCCAGATCTAGCACATTAGTTTCCAAAACCTTGATCATTTCTTTCTTTTTCTTTTTGGTTTCGAGTTCATGAGCTTTAAGTTTGCTGATGAATTGATTTAAAGGAAGTTTTGAAAAATTTAAATCCTCTCTTAAATTTTTCAAACATTCACCCCATTCAATCGGTAATGCATCTGCAAATTTTTCCAATTTCTCAGCAGTTGACGGATATATCTCATGATCTTTCAGATAATTCAGTAAAACACTATATCGGTCTTTAAGGTCATCCAACGTTTCGTCTTTCAGACACACAAAATATTTAAACCTTTTTGCCCATCCATCTTTGCTCACTTTTCTATAACCCTCATCTAGAAATCCGTGATGCCAATCATTAAATCTTTCGAAATAATAGTTCTCCTGTTCATCAAACACCATTGCCATTTTTCAACCTTATGTTTGTCGAAGATTCGTGAACCCGTTCCAATGAATGTACACTGTTAACTCAAATACCCCCCAATTCTTCAAACAACCCAAACTGTGAGGCTTCAGGGATTTGGCCTTTTACTTTAGTAAATCTAAACGCACGTGGGCTTAATCAATCAATGACGAGAACAAAAATCAAATATGGATGTTTGGGCGGTGGAAGTAACATCTGGATTGGTTACTTTGGGCGGTTGGGCTTCAAATCGGTTGTGGGCATGAGTGGTGTAATTTGGGCGGTGAAAGTGAACAGGGCTAATTTGGCGGTGACTTAATAAATGGGTAATGGGCAGTGACTTAACAAAGGTAGTGGATTGGGATTGGGTCTATGATCACATGCAAGTGGGCGGCACAACCTGCTGACAATGATGACAAAAGAGCGGTTCCACGCTTTGACTTAACAGCGAGCCATATTAGTCCACAAAAGCGGTTCACGTGGTTCAATATATGTAATTATGAGCGACCCAACATGTGTCATTAAAAGCGATCCACCTTGTGTCAAATAAGCGGTTCAACACATTTCATTACGAGCGGTCCACATTCAAATCCAATTTTGATCCACTTAGACTTTGAATTTTGATCTGAAACTTTCTAGGGTTTATCTCGATACTATTTCGCACAATCTGTGAAAAATTGAGCAAATTCCGACCGTGAAATCTTCTCGAATCAGAAAAAGAAGGTGTAGAAGTAAGAAAAAGTGACGAAATCCGGCTAATTTCTGCAGAAAACCTCCTCCTAAGCTCTGATACCACTTGTAGGATCGTATTCTGACCCAAACGAGTCGTTCAGAGGCTTTCTCCTTGGTTTCAGGTGCGGAATAACAAGAAACAAAGGTAGAAATAGCACACAGATCACTTGAACTACTTGTTTTATTGATTTGACGCTGATTACACTTCAAATCTCGTACCGGCAGAACTTCGGCACGTTTTCTTCAACTGTTACAACTGAAATCGCCTTTAGGGTATATATATAGAGATCTGGGACCGCTTATTGGACAGGCCCAATAAGCGGCCCATATATGTCACTGGAGCGGTTCATGTAACCTGACAAATGAGCGGTCCAGCTGGTTTGCCATACGAGCGATCCAGCTAGTTTGTCACAAGAGCGGCCCAGATTGATTGCCGTTCGAACGGTTCAGCTTCTAACCGTTCGAGCGGTTCAGCCCAATAATACCCTAATGAGCAATCCAAAATCTAAACCTATACAATCACTATTTCTCATATTTACAATCATTCCTATTCTAAGACTCTAAGACTCGAACGAAGATGTAGTCGACAGACAACTGCACCAACAGGATTGCCGTCTGATCGGACGACCATCTGACCATGTGACGTTTGGACCTCAACACTTAAACAATTTTCAACATGTTCAGTAACCAACGGATTGCCACCCGATCGGATTGCTATCCGATCGAGTGACAAACCTGCTGTGAACTTGTTCTCACTATGTGTCCGACTAATCGGATCGCCATCCGATCGAACAGCCGTTCGGTCGATCGACCTGAAGGGTAGAGGTGCTTCTCTGTTTTCAAATTGCTACAACGAAAACTTCAAAGCCATTATACACAAACACATCCTTACCAAACAAGATGTCAATCCAATCGAATGGACATCCGATCGGATGACCATCCGAACGGATTGACATCCGGTCGACTGGCCGCCCGATCGGATTGCCATCCGATTGGATTACCATCCGACACTTGGTACTTTGCACCGTTTTACGCGCCGCTTACCGTTTATGCTATCGTTAACTGTTCAGGCTAATTTCTCTCAGTGCTCCCTTCAATCCAAGATATTGTTTACTTGTTAAACACAATCTGTGAGTATACTCGATCCCTTTTTGCTTTACGCACTTTTGGGTGTTACATACGTTATCTATATTCAAATCACATCAATCACACAACGCAAACTCTATTTATACTAACAGTTATTGCATGTTACGTGTTATTCAATGAATGCTTGTATGTTATGTTAACGCAGTGATTGTTGCCTGACACCTTAGCAACGATAGTACTATAGTTTGGACTCAGCACCTGTCGTGGACAGGGGTTGTTAAGGGCTTTATTTCATGTGTCCCAGTGGGGATATGTGTTGCGCATTCTACAAATCGCAGTCACGTATGTGCATATTTCTCTGTCGATAACCTACATGCCTTCACTTTATACATGTTTCATGCTGGTTCTGCGTAAACGATTTCGAACTCTATTATTATTATCAAACTTGTATGCTCACATTTACACTATGTGTATTGACTTTATTTTAACGTATGTGGCAGGTGTTTGAATGCTAGTATGTTGCTTGTTATTTGCTGGAATCAAGCTAGGATGGAGTCTAGAAACAAACCTAATAAAAATCTGAGTTGTCGGAACAGTTTGCTTGTTTTTTAGACAATTATCTGTAATAACTATTTTTACTTTATCTGTTAGTAGTATGGGATATTAACGTTAAGGATTTGGTAATTTAATAGTTGTTGTGGAATCTCTTGAACAATCTGTTTCGCTCAGTGCCGCTCCCCGATGATTCCGCCATCAGTCGGGGTATGACAGATTGGTATTAGAGCCATAACTATAGGGAATTAGGCAAGACTCGACCTAGTCTAGGTTGATGTCTTAGAAACGGCCTAGTCTATAGTTTAAGTACCAACAGACCGACTTGTGCATGCCCTTTAAGGGTTTTGTATGAGCTTACTTGCTATTCTCGCTCGCACTCGCTGAACACTACACTATCACTGCACTCTACTTTTCGAAAACGAACGAGTGATTAGGTCGAGATTAGGTGTGAAAACCGCAAACTCTCGACTAAATCACGTGTTCGACCCGCATTTTATCTATAAACAGGAGAATTTGCGTTGAATCAGGAGTGAAATCCGTACTTTAACGCAGATTTTCTTCTCTATTTTTTTTTATCAAAACGGGAACAAAGCAGTTAAGTCAGTGGTGAAACCCGAACCTTGATGACTTGTTCCAATCTCTATTTTTGTTTTACAACACTCTCACCAAAATCCCGACGGACTCCAACGACTTGAGGTCCCACTGTAACTGGAAGGATGCGTGTCGTTCGCCTAAATCGAGGCAAGAGCATAGTCCTGAAAGCCAAAGTGTGTATCAAAGGCCCTTGTGAATAGTCGACGTCTATCTAGCCTTACACAATCTATACTCGATTTCAAGCTCACAATCGCTGATTTTATGTGTTTCGATTTTGAGCTCGCAACTGCTGACTCTGATATTTGTCGTTTTATGAGGATTTTATGCATTTTTATGTGGTTTTACATGTTATTTGTTAGCGTATTGAGATACTGATGGTTTTGATCTAACGCTTCTTACTCCGCCCAACACGCACAACATATTACACACCGCTAACAAATCGTTGCTACTTGTGGATGATCGCATGTTATGTTACCCGCTTATGCTATACTACTCGTTGTGTGCTCACTAATCGCAATCGTTATTCTCGAACGCGCGAACTTTGAAGGATAGGTTTCTGTGTTCTGACTACTTCATGTGCTTCTGTGCCTTATGTGCTTACGTGCCCTACGTGCTTATGTGTTCTGTGATTATACGCTTATGTGATTTTGTGCTTATGTGATTGTATGGTTGATGTGTTCCTGTGCGTTAGTAGTAGTATGTGTGAGGTGAGATTCGATTTTATAGCATTTTGAATCCTATGGCGCTGTCTATTGCAGACGATGTCGTCATTTGGATCGTTTCACTCACGTTCCGCTTGCCGCAATCATGATGACAAACGCACCGCCGCCCTCGTCGCTAAGCAAATGGCGAAAGTTATCCCGCAAATTGTTAGCGAGCTGAATAAAAACGCTAGCAAGTCGTCTGAAGAGTCCAGGACTGATACACCTAAAGCTGCTTTTAGCTTCAAGCAGTTTAAAGCTTGGGGTCAGAAAGAATTTACTGGCGAAAATGGGCATACGGCCATGTTCCAATGGTTTGATTCGATCGAGGTCACCCTACACCAGAGTGGCTGTCCTGATAATTGTCACGGCCCCCGCGCCCGGTTTGACCCGGTCCTGGAGCCGCGGGACAGAAAACCCGTGGTGTTTATATCTACAGCGGAAGTCTTAACAGGATCGTTTAAACTTGAAAATGCCGGAGTTTTATTTATTTATAAATCGGGATAAACCCCGTAATTTACAGTAGAGGAATTTCATAATTTCTTTATTTTACAAAACATGTTTATTTATTTATTCAATTTGAGCCACTACTTTAAGCTTGGGAGTGCTCCGTAGCACTTGTACTTGATTCACAGTAGGTCACCTGAAACATGTTGTAAAAATATTTTGTCAGCAGGGAAATACTGAGTGAATCATTCATTTTAAATAAAATGACACGTTGTTATAATTTACAGTATTAAGGGAGATTACAATGTTTATATGTCAACCAACTACCCACAGTATTTGTCACTCGACTCGTTTCTGTGACAGTGGTCATATCACTGTTGGGTCCGTTCACCCAAAAGTGACGTATATCATGATTTAGGTACGCCCACCTAAACTGATAAAAACAATAGTAATTTGCACAATACCCCACATACCTGCTGTAATTGAAGACTACAAAAAATTAATCCCTGTAATTATAACTTTGGAAAATAATTTGAGGTATTGGAAAACAATTGATAAAAAGAGAATGACTCACATTGCAAATTTAGACGGGCAGTGTTTAGCCTACTGATAAGCCGAAGAACCTAGTTTAAACAATAATGCACACGAACCAGGTTAGTAACTAATACAGCATTTACGATAACTCACGAGATACAACCCTCACAACGAATGACAAAGTGCGATACTTAAATATTCAGCGGATTCGCAACGAATGACAGAGCATAGCCCGAATTTGGGCAGCACCCAAACATCCTGTCGGAATCACGACGAATAACAAAGTATAACCCTAATAAGGGCAGCACTTAAACATCCTTTGGATAGTTTCAATCGATCGGATATTTAATCGTAGCAGCGATCGAGTTATTACCCGGTATTGTGGCAGCACCTCACTGTATGAAAATTAAAGTTTTTGACAGCCTACTTCGTTCTTGGATCGAAAATTTTGAGCACGGAATGAAAGTCCCATGCACATGCTATTTATAGCCTGAAAATGGGTTTTACGCGGCCCGCGTAAACCCTCATGTATGCTTTACGCGGCCCGCGTGGCCGCCTAGTCTAGGCATAGGGTTGATTGATCACAAGTAGGTCCCCAGATGGTCAACACGTGGCCCCGACATCCTTATCTGGTCAACCTTAAGTTGACGCGGCCCACGTAAGGTTAGGCTATCCCTTACGCGGCCGCCTAAAACCCAAATTCCTGGTTTTGTTGATTTTTCAAGCTGGTTAGGGTTTTAGGGGTCCGGGTTTTCATGTATAGATAAGTTAGGGACATTTTTGAAGGTCCTTACAATAATCTCCGTACTCTTAACGCAACTGGCGTCTTCCAATCCCGAGCTTTAGATTGGTGGACGGCCGAGAAAAACAAATGCGGAAATGATGCAGCTTACGGGCTGACGTGGGATGAGTTGAAGGACGTCATGATGCAAGAGTTCTACCCTCCCCACGAGCACCAAAAGCTGGAGGACGGATTCTGGCATATCAAGCAGAAAGATGGAGACAATGCTGGTTTGACTGCTCGCTTCAAGCAGCTAAGCATAATCTGTCCAAGCCAAGTTACTACGCCCGAAATCACCATCAAGAAGTATATCCGTGCTCTCCCGGATTGCGTGGCTGATTTCGTTCAAGCTGCAAAGACGACGACAATTGAGGAAACCTTTTTACTCGCTGCCGAGATCAATGACAAGCGAGTCAAGTCTGGCTACTGGGATAAAGCCTCCAAGAATCTGCATCAAGCTACCAATGCCGCAACCACTGAAAGCGCCGCGGCTTTGCAGTCTTCAAAGTCCTCTCGTCGCAAGAGGAAGAACAACAACAACAGTAGAAAAAATTGCGCTGTCACCACTGCTGCCCCACTCCAATCAGTTCCTACTCAACCGCAACCTCAACACCGCCAAGTAGCGTCACCGGTAACCAACACACCACCGGCTAAGCGTGCGTATACTGGTCCTCACCCGGCTTGCCCTACTTGTACTTATCACCACCCAGTGGGAATCGCCTGCAGATACTGCGTTCATTGCAACATGTACGGCCATTTCACCGCCAACTGCCGTACAACTCCTCGTCAAGCTCCAGCTCCAGCTCAAGGTCAAGCTCCTGCTCCTCAAGCTCTACTTCCCACTCCTCAAGGCCAACAAGCGGCTCCTGTACCCGCGATCCACGCTAGAGCTTGTTTTGCATGTGGTGCTCCCAACCACTTCGCGAACATGTGCCCGAATCGAGTGGTGAAGCAAGAGCCACAATAGCAGCAGCCCCAACAACAACAACATCAACAACAGCCAGCAGCCCGCGGACGTACTTTCAACATCAACGTCGGGCAAGCTCAAGCCGATAACAACGTGGTAAATGGTACGTTCCTTGTAAATGGTATTTATGCTTCGTGTTTGTTTGATACTGGAGCCGATAACTGTTTTGTGTCATTTGAATTCGAAAAGCTCCTTAATCGTAAGCGCGCCCATCTCCCCTCGACGTTCGATGTTGAAGTTACCACCAGAAGAACCGTCGTCGTCAATTCTGTTCTTCGTGATTGTACTCTCGAACTCAACAATCACATCTTTCCTATCGACCTTATTCCGATGTAGCTCGGTAGTTTTGACGTCATAGTAGGCATGGACTTTCTTCGCGAAAACCATGCTGAAGTTATTTGCTTTGATAAGATGATTCGCTTCTCGCTCGCTAATGGTGATCAATTGTGTGTTACGGTGAAGTCGCGTCGAAGAAACTCCAACTCATGTCGTGTGTCCAGGCTAGCAAGTATCTCTGCAAGGAATACCAAGATTTCTTGGCACACACTGTAGTAGCGAAGAAAAAGGAAGTTAAGGAGATAAATAAGGTGCCCGTGGTTCGTGATTTTCCTTTTGTATTTCCTGACGAGCTTCCTGGTTTACCCCCGAGTCGTGATATCGACTTTCGTATCGACCTCATTCCTGGAGCCAATCATGTTGCTAGAGCTTCTTATCGACTCGCTCCGTCCGAAATGCGCAAACTCTCGAGTCAGCTCCAGGAATTGCTTGATAAAGAAGGATGGGCCGTTTCGGATGTGCATCGACTATAGGGAGTTGAATAAGCTGACGATCAAGAATCGCTATCCCCTGCCCCGAATCGATGATTTGTTTGATCAGTTACAAGGTGCTACGTGTTTCTTAAAGATCGATCTACGCTCAGGCTATCACCAGTTACGCATTCAAGAAGAGGATATACCCAAAACCGCTTTTTGCACCCGTTAGGGTCACTATCAGTTTGTTGTTATGCCTTTTGATTTAACCAACGCACCCGCGGTTTTCATGGACCTGATGAATCGCGTGTGTAAACCATTTCTTGACCGCTTCGTCATCGTGTTCATTGATGATATCCTGATCTATTCCAAGTCGAAAACCAAACACGCGCAACATCTACGTTAGGTTTCGAGCTACTCCAAGGGAATCGACTCTATGCCAAGTTCTCCAAGTGTGAATTTTGGCTGGAGGAGGTTCAATTCCTCGGTCATATTGTCAATAGTCAATGTATTCACGTCGACCCCGCGAAGATTGAAGCCGTTAAGAGTTGGGTTACACCTAAGAACCCGTCAGAAGTCCGTTCTTTTCTCGGGCTAGCGGGCTATTATCGCCGATTTATCGAAGGATTCTCTAAAATCGTCGTGCCGCTTACTTCTCTCACTCATAAAGACATACCTTTTGTTTGGGGAACTGAACAAGAGACAGCCTTTCAAACCCTCAAGCATTTGCTCTGCAATGCTCTCGTCCTTGTTTTACCCAACGAAAACGATGACTTTGTTGTCTATTGCGATGCCTCGAACCTTGGTCTTGGTTGTGTTCTCACGCAACGGGACAAGGTTATCGCTTACGCGTCTCATCAGCTCAAGATCCATGAGAAGAACTATACAACCCACGACCTCGAGCTAGGCGCAGTTGTTTTTGCGTTAAAGATTTGGCGACACTACCTTTATGGTACCAAGTGTACGGTCTTCACCGACCATAGGAGCTTACAACATATCTTCAGCCAAAAAGAACTGAATATGCGTCAACGCCGATGGGTAGAACTTCTCAACGATTACGACTGTGAGATTCGTTACCATCCTGGCAAAGCAAATGTCGTTGCCGACGCCCTCAGCAGACGAAGCTACTTGCATAGTGTTCGTAATATTCACGCCCATCATCATCTCGAAACTCTTATCCGTGAAGCCCAACATGCTTGTTTCACCGAGCGCACTTTGAAGAAGGAAAGGATTCTCAACGATGGAGCCCACCTAGTGAATAAGTCGAATGGGATTTTCCATTATCTGGACCGAGTCTGGATCCCTAAGCGAACCAATTTGCGACAGATTTTGATGGATGAAGCCCACAAGTCCAGATACTTTATTCATCCTGGTGCCGACAAAATGTACCAAGACCTTCGCTACAAGTACTGGGGCCGCGCATGAAGAAAGATATCGCTCTCTACGTTTCGAAGTGCCTGACTTGCTCGAAAGTCAAGGCCGAGCACCAAAGACCCTCTGGCTTACTCGTCCAACCCGAGATCCCTATGTGGAAATGGGAGAGTATAACTATGGACTTCATAACGAAACGTCCGCACACGACATCAAGTCACGACAACATCTGGGTTGTCGTGGACCGCTTGACCAAATCTGCTCATTTTCTGCCGATACGAGAAGACTACAAGGTAGAAAAATTAGCCCGAGTCTACACCAATGAGATCATTTGTCGACATGGGACGCCTCGCGACATCATCTCTGACCGCGATGGTCGGTTTACCTCACGTCTTTGGGAAATGTTTCAATCTGCTCTCGGTACTACTCTAAATCTAAGTACCACTTTCCATCCCAAACCGACGGTCAGACTGAAAGAACGATTCGTACCCTTGAAGATATGCTCCGTTCGTGTGTCATAGATTTCGGTGGTAATTGGGACGCATACTTACCTTTAGTCGAATTCTCGTACAATAACAGTTATCATTCCAGCATTCAAATGGCCCCGTTTGAGGCTTTATACGGAAGAAAATGTCGATCGCCTATTGTATGGCACGAGATCGGGGACTCGCAGATAACTGGTCCTGAGCGGTTGCAACAAAATCCTCCAAATTCGAGACAATCTGCTGAAAGCTCGGAGTCGTCAGAAAAGTTAAGCTGATAGACGACGCAAGCCCCTTGAATTTGATGTTGGCGATCACGTACTCCTAAAGGTATCACCTTGGAAGGGTGTGGTCAGATTCGGCAAGAAAGGGAAACTCGCGCCTCGATATGTTGGACCCTTTAAGATTCTGGAAAGGATCGGCAAGTGGCCTACAGACTCGAAATACCGGAGGAACTTAGCAACGTCCACCCGACTTTCCATGTTTCGAACCTCAGAAAGTGTCTGGCTGAGCATGATTTACAAGTACCACTGGAGGATCTACAAGTGGACGAAACATTACACTTCGTGGAGAAGCCTGTCGAGATCATGGACCGAGAAACCAAGCAGCTCAGGTGCTCACGCATTCCTATTGTGAAGGTCCGATGGGAAGGTAAAAGAGGCGCATAGTTCACCTGGGAACTCGAAAGTGACATGAAAGCGAAGTACCCGCAGTTGTTTGTTACGGCTAAAGCCTAATTTCGGGACGAAATTCCCTTAAGTAGGTGTCACGGCCCCCGCGCCCGGTTTGACCCGGTCCAGGAGCCGCGGGACAGAAAACCCGTGGTATTTATATCTACAGCGGAAGTCTTAACAGGATCGTTTAAACTTGAAAATGCACGAGTTTTATTTATTTATAATTCGGGATAAACCCCGTAATTTACAGTAGAGGAATTTCATAATTTCTTTATTTTACAAAACATGTTTATTTATTTATTCAAGCCACTACTTTAAGCTTTGGGAGTGCTCCGTAGCACTTGTACTTGATTCACAGTAGATCACCTGAAACATGTTGTAAAAAATTTTGTCAGCGGGGAAATACTGAGTGAATCATTCATTTGGATAAAATGACACATAGTTATAAATTACAGCATAAGAGCGATTACTATGGCAGTATCTTATTTTTATCTGGCCTTGCCACCCGTGTGACGATGGTCATACCACTATTGGGTCCAGTCACCCAATTAGTGACGTTTTGTCACTGTTAGGTCTTATTAGCCTAACCTGTGTTAGGGCTTATTGCCTAACTGTGAGAAATTAGTAATGTGCACAATACCCCACTAGCCAGTGATTAAGATAACCACGACTTAATCCCTGTAATTATAACATTTAAAAATAATTTGAGGTATTGTAAAACAATTGATAAAAAGAGAATGACTCACATTGCAAATTTAGACGGGCAGTGTTTAGCCTACTGATAAGCCGAAGAACCTAGTTTAAACAATAATGCACACGAACCAGGTTAGTAACTAATACAACATTTACGATAACTCACGAGATACAACCCTCACAACGAATGACAAAGTGCGATACTTAAATATCCAGCGGATTCGCAACGAATAACAGAGCATAGCCCAGATTTGGGCAATACCCAAATATCATGTCGGAATCACGACGAATAACAAAGTATAACCTTAATGCGGGCAGCACTTAAACATCCATTGGATAGTTTCAATCGATCGGATATTTAATCGTAACAGCGATCGAGTTATTACCCGGTATTGTGGCAGCACGTCACTATATAAAAATTAAAGTTTTGACAGTAGAATTTCGTCTGTGATCAAAATTGTGAGCACGGAATGAAAGTCCCATGCACAGGCTATTTATAGCCTGAAAATGGGTTTTACGCGGCCCGCGTAAAACCATACATATACTTTACACGGCCCGCGAGGCTGCCTAGTCTAGGCGTAGGGTTGATTGGTCACAAGTAGGTTCCCAGATGGTCAACACGTGGCCCCGGAATCCTTATCCGGTCAACCTTAAGTTGACGCGGCCCGCGTAAGGTTAGGTTATCCCTTACGCGGCCCGCCTAAAAACAAATTCTTTGTTTTCTTTGATTTTTCAAGCTAGCTAGGGTTTTAGGGGTCCGGGTTTTCATGTATAGATAAGTTAGGGACATTTTTGAAGGTCCTTACATCCTCCACACCTTAATTAAAATCTCGTCCTCGAGATTTATTGAAATAAGTGTGGATATTTGCGTTTCTTCTCAGATTCTAGCTCCGAAGTATATTCTGGTCCTCCCTTTGAATCCCATCTGACCTTGACCAGCACCAGTCGCTTGTGTTTAAGAAATTTGATCTTTCTGTCCTCTATCTGTAGTGGTTTTTCCACGAATTTTAGTTTTTCATTTACCTCTACATCTTGAAGAGGTACGACCAGAGATTCGTCAGATAGACATTTCTTGAGGTTGGATACATGAAATACATCATGTACTCCAGCTAACTCTTCTGGTCGTCGTAAACGGTAAGCAACTGGTCCTATTCGTTGGATTACTGGAAATGGTCCTACGTACCTTGGGCTCACCTTTCCTTTCTTTCCAAATCGTACTACTCCTTTCCAAGGAGAAACTTTCAAAAGTACCTTGTCTCCGATTGAAATTCTAGTGGCTTGCGTCGATTGTCTGCAAAACTCTTCTGGCGATCTCGAGCTGTCTTAGTCTTTCTTTGATTTGCGTTATCTTGTCGGTGGTCTCTTGTACAATCTCAGGTCCTGATAATTGACTTTCTCCTATCTCTGCCCAAGAAACTGGAGTTCTACACTTGCATCCATACAGTGCTTCAAACGGGGCAGCTTCAATGCTTGCATGATAACTATTGTTATAGGAGAATTCAATTAAAGGTAAATTATCATCCCAGTTTCCACCAAAATCTATTACACATGTTCTAAGCATGTCTTCTAAGGTTTGAATGGTTCTTTCACTTTGTCCGTCTGTTTGGGGATGATAAGTCGTACTTAAATTCAATCGAGTACCCATGGCTTCTTGGAAACTTGTCCAGAAGTGTGAGGTAAAACGACTATCCCTATCCGATACAATAGAGAGTGGGACTCCATGTAGGGATACTATTTCATCAACATATAGTTTTGCTAATCTTTCCATGGGGAAAATTTCTTTCATGGGTAGAAAATGAGCTGACTTGGTTAATCGGTCCACAATTACCCAAATCGCATCATTACCTTTTCTGGTTTTGGGTAACTTAGTAACGAAATCCATGGTTATTAGTTCCCATTTCCAAGCAGGCATCTCTAACTGTTGAAGTAACCCTGAAGGTTTCTGGTGTTCTGCCTTAACTTGTGAGCAAGTAAGACACTTAGATACATAACTAGCTATATCCTTTTTCATACCTATCCACCAGAAATTATTTCTTAAATCTTGGTACATCTTATTATTTCCAGGGTGCATGGTATACCTAGATTTATGGGCTTCCTCTAAAATCTTATTCGTTAAATTTCCCTGCTTAGGTACCCAAATCCTTTTCTTATGGAATCTCCAAATTCCATCAGTTCCTTGTTCCAATTCTTTCATTCGTCCTTTCATTTCTTCAGTATCATCATTGATTGCTATGGTTTGGACATTCTTTAATTGTTCCATTAAATCTAATTGTAGATTTAATCTAAGAGCACGAACTCGCTTTTGTTTCTCATAATACTTACGGCTTAAGGCATCTGCAACTACATTTGCCTTTCCCTCGTGATATTGAATATCACAGTCGTAATCACTTAGAATTTCCATCCATCTTCTTTGCCTCATGTTTAATTCTTTTTTTTTCCAAATATGTACCTCAAGCTTTTATGATCTGTATAAACTGTAAACTTACTTCCATACAGATAATGTCTCCAAATCTTAAGGGCAAAAATTACCACTCCTAATTCTAAATCGTGAGTCGTATAGTTTTCTTCGTGCTTTTTCAATTGTCTTGAGGCATACGCAATTACCTTTTTGCGTTGCATTAACACACATCCTAATCCTAGCATAGAAGCATCACAATAGACTTCAAAATCTTCTGTTCCATTTGGTAATGCTAAGATTGGGGCATTTGTTAACTTTTTCTTTAAAATTCTAAAAGCCTCTTCCTGCCTCGGTCCCCATTCAAATTTTACGGCTTTACAGGTTAGCTTGGTTAATGGCACGACTATTTTAGAAAAATCTTTAATGAATCGTCTATAGTATCCAGCTAATCCTAGAAAACTTCTAACTTCCGTAGCTGATTGCGGGGCCTTCCATTTGGTGATTGCTTCAATCTTGGAGGGATCTACGTGAATACCTTCGTGATTCACCACGTGTCCTAAGAATTGCACTTCTTGGAGCCAGAATTCACACTTCGAGAATTTGGCGTAAAGCTTTTCCTTTCTTAACAAAGTTAAGAGTGCATGCAAATGTTCACAATGTTCCTCCTGACTCTTGGAGTAAATAAGTATATCGTCGATGAAAATGATTACAAATTTATCCAAATACGGTTTACAGATTCTATTCATCATGTCCATAAATGCTGCTGGAGCAATTGTTAGTCCGAAGGGCATGACTGTAAACTCGTAATGTCCATACCTAGTTCTGAAAGCAGTCTTAGGTATGTCTTCTTCTTGTACCTTCAATTGATGATATCCGGAGCGCAAATCTATCTTAGAAAAATATCTAGCTCCTTGCAATTGATCAAAAAGATCATCAATTCTAGGTAATGGGTATCGATTCTTAATTGTAACTTTGTTTAATTCCCTATAGTCGATACACATTCTCATTGATCCGTCTTTCTTCTTTACGAACAACACTGGAGCTCCCCATGGAGAGGAACTTGGTTGTATAAACCCTTTACTTAGCAATTCATCTAAGTATTTCTTTAATTCTAACATTTCAGTAGGTGCTAACCGATAGGGTGCCTTGGCTATCGGTACAGTTCCTGGAATTAGATGAATTCTAAATTCTACCTCCCTATCGGGTGGTAATCCTGGTAGGTCTTCTGGAAAAACATCTGGGTATTCGAATACTATCAGAATATCCTCCAGTTTCTTACTTTTGGTATTAATAACTACCGAAACCATATATACTATTCCTTGTTTTCTTGAATAACTGGCCAACTTCATTACTGAAATAAATTTCAGTGGCTTTTGTGGCTTATCTCCGGTAATCATTACTAATTCTCCTGTGGGTGTATGGATTTCTATGGAATTTTTATCACAGAGAATTCGAGCATGGTTGGCTATTAACCAATCCATTCCTAACACGACATCGAATCCGGCTAAATTCATGGGTAACAGCTTTGCAGAAAATTTATGACCTAAAAGTTCTATCTTTCCTTCTCGCAAAACCTTATTTATTTTAACAGAATTCCCATTTGCCGTTTCGACTGTAAAAATCTGCCTAAGGTTGGTTAAAGGTAATTTAAGGGCTTGTCAGAATGAAGTATTTATAAAACTTTGGTTTGCACCAGAGTCAAATAATACTTTTGCATAAACGTCGTGAACTAAAAACGTACCAGCTATGACATCAGGAATTAGTTCGGCTTCCTGAGTAGTCAATTGAAAGGCTCTAGCATTCTTTTTGGTAGTTCCTTCAGCCGGTTTAGCCTTGTTATCTGCTGGTTTAACTAATTTCGGGCAATCTGGCTTGAAATGCCCAGCTTCTCCACAATTGTAGTAGATTATCGCCTTCTTTTTCCTGCAATCCTCTTCTCGATGTCCTGGAATTTTGCATTAATTACAGCACCCTTTGCATTTTCCAAAATGCCTTCCTTTGCAGGTACTGCAAAATGGGATAGTGGAAAATCGCCCGGTTCCTCTTTTTCTGAAATTGCTACTATTACCCACACGAATTCCTTGGGTAATCTTTTGGGCTACTTCTTTCCTTCTATTTTCTTCTCGAGTGCGCACCAGTCCGTCAGTTAGGGTGTTGGCTAACTCCACCGCATCGTCAATCGTGCGGGGTCTCGCAGCTTTGACAATGTCACGAATCTCGCTAATCAAACCCCAAATATAGCGAGAGATAAGTACCGGTTCCGGCGAAGCCAGAGTAGGTACAATTCTGGCATACTCAAAGAATTTTGAAGTATACCCTCGACAATCTACATCCACCATTCGGTGGCTCAGAAACTTGTTCGCCATCTGCTCTTTTTCGTATTCAGGGCGGAATTTCCTTTCTATCAGACGTTTAAATTCCTCCCAACTTATGGCATAGGCCATGTCACTTCCCTTAGCTTGTAATACTGTATTCCACCATTCTAATGCCTCTTCCTTGAAAAGGTGAGAAGCGTACATTACCTTATCTTCCTCAGCACATTTACTTATTTTGATCACTGCCTCGGTTTTCTCTAACCAACGCAGTGCCGTGGTCGCCCCTTCGTTGCCTGCAAATTCCACAGGTTTACAGGTAAGGAATTCTTTGTAAGTGCAACCAGGCGTTGCAGTTTTCATCCTTTAATGTATCGGGGCTGGAATTCTGTCATTATTATTACCACCTCCATTGATACTATTACTGGGAGTATCGTCGTGCGTACGTTTACTAGGGTGAGCTTGCGAAGGCTCAACAGGAATTTTTACCGCAGCGACAATTGCTGGAATGGCATTAACTATTCCTTGAGCAACGATATTTTCTATATCTTGCCGATTTAAGAAGTGATCCTCGTTATTATGTTCTGAATGTTCATTTACGGCGTGTTCCATCTGGATGTGTATCAATCACAAACTATTATTTAGTATACATACTTTGGTACATTGTACAACCAAACTTTATTTAAATAGAAAATACACAACAACCTTATAGATCTATTACAACTGAAATTCCAAAAACATACTATGACAATTACACCCTGCATTTATTTTATTCTCTCGTACTTATTTATTTATCATGGTTGATCTTGGTTTGGCCACTTATCTTAATTAAGGATCGAGATTTACTGCAGTAGTGGCTAGCATATAAAGGTCTGACCATTTTTCATCTAATTCGTCTTCCCATGGCAGGTTTTTACCTATTTCCTTATTAACTACTATTTCTTTTGAATTGGACGTTCCTACTTTCTCTTGGCTTTTTCTAATAATCCAATCTCTCTTCTTGGGAGTAAGTGGGTTTTCATAATGTGCCTTACGAATATATATTCCTTCACTAGTATTTACTGAATATCTCGAGGAATTTGGTTGGGACGAGGTTTTCTTAGTCTTTTGGGCATTGTCTAGTTGATGGTAAATATCTGAAAGCTTTTGCTTACCCATTCTGTACATTAACAAGTAGTCAATTAACACGAAAAGACAAATTAAGAAACAAATAATCACACAAACATGTACAGCCAAAACTGTCGACCTTGCGACTATTCGATTTTTATATATTTTTAATAGTATGCGTCCGTACACACTGGTTATCTTACAACGTTTTATTTTTAAACTATTTTACAAGATTTATATTTTACTATTATTATTAGTATTATACATTACAATCCACACTACCCCTTGCAATCCCTGTTAACTGGCTTTTCAGAAATGACGTTCCCTCTCGTCGTATTTCCAGGAGATCTGTTCTCCTACCTCCCGAATCCTATTTCCGGCATCTACCAGCTCCTCACCATAGTGGCGGAGTTCAGCTAAGTTTTCATTACTCATTGGTGGGTTTGGTATAGGTTCCGGGTTGACTTGAGGGAGAAAAGTGTAAGGGTTATTATTAAGGAGGTTTTGAAACTGCCAGTCGTTAGTCCACCGCTCGTCCATTCTTCCTAATGGTTGGGTGTGGATTAGAGGGTCTGGAATAGCTGGTTTCAAATTGATTGGAAGTTGGGTGTTGGCAAAATAAGGATACATGTTGGTGTTAATAGGTCTAATGATATCACAGCTTGCTAGTATGTAATCTAATTCCTCTTGTGATGGTAATTTTTCGGCTTGCCTAGAGCTTTCTCCAATTTCTATCCTAGAATTTTGTCTAGTGGTGGGTTTCCTTTTTCGCACGCTTCTCCAGCTCCCAATTTCTTTTCTTTTCTTTGGCTTTTCTGGAGGTGGAGCTTGAAATTCTGTAGGTTCATCTACATTAGCTAGGTAACCCTTAAAGTCTTTGGAAACTTCTATCCTCACAGGGTAGAGATTAAAATTTTGAAGAGCTTCTGATAGTTCGTTCTTGCTGTTAGCACACACAAAGACGCACACAATCCTAAGTTAAAATTTTGTAAACTAAAGTTTCACAAAATCACAGAATGGAAATCAGATAAATTAAGTATTTTTAAATACTTAATTGGCTTAAATCAGTGGCTCTGATACCACCTTTTTCTGTCACGGCCCCCGCGCCCGGTTTGACCCGGTCCAGGAGCCGCGGGACAGAAAACCCGTGGTATTTATATCTACAACGGAAGTCTTAACAGGATCGTTTAAACTTGAAAATGCCCGAGTTTTATTTATTTATAATTCGGGATAAACCCCGTAATTTACAGTAGAGGAATTTCATAATTTCTTTATTTTACAAAACATGTTTATTTATTTATTCAAGCCACTACTTTAAGCTTTGGGAGTGCTCCGTAGCACTTGTACTTGATTCATAGTATATCACCTGAAACATGTTATAAAATATTTTGTCAGCGGGGAAATACTGAGTGAATCATTCATTTGTATAAAATGACACATAGTTATAAATTACAGCATAAGAGCGATTACTATGGCAGTATCTTATTTTTATCTGGCCTTGCCACCCGTGTGACGATGGTCATACCACTATTGGGACCAGTCACCCAATTAGTGACGTTTTGTCACTGTTAGGTCTTATTAGCCTAACCTGTGTTAGGGCTTATTGCCTAACTTTGAGAAATTAGTAATGTGCACAATACCCCACTAGTCAGTGATTAAGATAACCACGACTTAATCCCTGTAATAATAACATTTGAAAATAATTTGAGGTATTGTAAAACAATACATAAAAAGAGAATGACTCACATTGCAAATTTAGACGGGCAGTGTTTAGCCTACTGATAAGCCGAAGAACATAGTATAAACAATAATGCACACGAACCAGGTTAGTAACTAATACAACATTTACGATAACTCACGAGATACAACCCTCACAACGAATGACAAAGTGCGATACTTAAATATCCAGCGGATTCGCAACGAATAACAGAGCATAGCCCAGATTTGGGCAATACCCAAATATCCTGTTGGAATCACGACGAATAACAAAGTATAACCTTAATGCGGGCAGCACTTAAACATCCATTGGATAGTTTCAATCGATCGGATATTTAATCGTAGCAGCGATCGAGTTATTACCCGGTATTGTGGCAGCACCTCACTATATAAAAATTAAAGTTTTGACAGTAGAATTTCGTCAGTGATCGAAATTGTGAGCACGGAATGAAAGTCCCATGCACAGGCTATTTATAGCCTGAAAATGGGTTTTACGCGGCCCGCGTAAAACCATACATATACTTTACGCGGCCCGCGAGGCTGCCTAGTCTAGGCGTAGGGTTGATTGGTCACAAGTAGGTCCCCAGATGCTCAACACGTGGCCCCGACATCCTTATCCGGTCAACCTTAAGTTGACGCGGCCCGCGTAAGGTTAGGCTATCCCTTACGTGGCCCGCCTAAAACCCAAATTCTTTGTTTTCTTTGATTTTTAAAGCTGGCTAGGGTTTTAGGGGTCCGGGTTTTCATGTATAGATAAGTTAGGGACATTTTTGAAGGTCCTTACAGTAGGGGAGGCTGTAACACCCCGTGTTTCGAAAGTCAAAGTCAAAGTCAAGATTGAAGTCAAAGGAAGAAAAGATTGCTAATTGCGATCTGTCACTCCTTGCTCAACTAGTGTTTTGACTTCTTTGTAATCGAATCTTTTATTTTACTTACTTTAGTTGTACTATGTGGAGTATATGTGAATAATCAAGGTTTAATCGATATTTATCGCATATTTTATCGCTTATCGCAGCGGAATCGCATTCGCAACTCGAATTATGTGTTCTGGGCATTGTTTTACGTGTGTGTGCTACTTATGTGTTACTTGTGCATGTTTACTTTATATGTTGTGGTGATTAATCGAAACGCAATCGCAACTCTATCGCAATCAAAAAACGCAAGTTACTTAGGATGATTGTACGTTAGATATAGTATTTGTGTGTTTATTATTAATCTATCGCATCGCAACGCTCAACACGCGAATCGAAACGATGAAACTCAACACGCCGAACACCAGGATCGAGTGGCTAACCGATCAAGTGGCCATCCAATCGGTGATCGATCAGATCCAAGTGCACTTTCCTCTTTTGGAAACCCTATAAATACCCTTCTGTCACATCATTTGTGATGTGACAGCTCCTCCACTCAACCAGCTCGCTCATGCACTCATTTCTTCGGATTTCTCGCGATTCTTGTAAGTTTTCAACCTAAATCTTGTACTTCTATGAACTACACGCACTCCTTCATCTTTTTCACCTTTGAATCTCAACTTTTAACCGTGAAATCAGCGGATTTGGGGTGTTCTAGGGTGATGTCATCATGGAGTTCTTAGGAACTTCAAGCCATGGCCTCATTCCACTAAGAACAACTCAGATCTGAAGGATTTCCACATGATTAAGTAATGTTTTCGCACAGATCTGCACATATTCATGGTTAAAAGGATTGAAAGATGGTTTTCCAACTTTCTTTCAACTCTTTTACACTCAATGCACTCAAAACCGATAGAATCGAAGCTCGTTCTGATCTTCTACTTCTTCTTAGTGATGTGTCGGTTCAAGATCCGAATTCTATCCAAGAGACAACTGACTTCGGGTTGAATGTGAGCCACCGTCTTGAACAGTTAACCAATCGGACTAGGGTGATTCTGTTCGATCGGATCACCTGGGTCTTGATGGGGTTTCTGTTGTTTAGCACGTTGTCGTATCGTCTCGAACAGACCACAAAACTTAACAACTTTCAAGTTAGCAACACGATCAGGTCGTGGGACGGATTGCTGTCCGATCGGATTGCACTTGAAGGTTCAACACTTAAATTTTTCTTCAACTTGCAAGACCTGAACGTCGAATGGATTGCCGTCCAATCGGATTGCCATCCAATCGAACGACCATCCGACCATGTGACGTTTGGACCTTAACACTTAAAAAATTTTCAACATGTTCAATGCATAGTCAGTAACCAACGGATTGCCACCCGATCAAGTGACAAACCTGCTGCGAACTTGTTCTCACTAAGTGTCCTACAAATCGGATCGCTATCCGATCGAACCGACGTTCGATCGATCGACCTGAAGGGTAGAGGTGCTTCTCTGTTTTCAAAATGCTAGAACGAAAACTTCAAAGCCATCATATACAAACACATCCTTACCAAGAAATATGTCAATCCAATCGAATGGACATCCGATCGGATGACCATCCGAACGGATTGACATCCGATCGACTGGCCGTCCGATCGGATTGCCATCCGATCGGATTACCATCCGACACTTGGTACTTTGCACCGTTTTACGTGCCGCTTACCGTTTATGTTATCGTTAACTGTTCAGGCTAATCTCTCTCAGCGCTCTCTTCAATCCAAGAGAGTGTTTACTTGTTAAACACAATCTGTGAGTATACTCGATCCCTTTTTTGCTTTACGCACTTTTGGGTGTTACATATGTTATCTATATTCAAATAACATCAATCACACAACGCAACGATAGTACTATAGTTTGGACTCAGCACCTGTCATGGACAGGGGTTGTTAAGGGATTTACTTCATGTGTCCCAGTGGGGATATGTGTTGCGCATTCTACAACTCGCAGTCACGTCTGTGCATATTTCTCTGTCGATAACCTACATGCCTTCATGTAACAACTGCCACTAAAATCCATAATTAGGATGATAATTAGGTAATAAGGAAACCCTAATTGAGAAACCCAAGTGATTCCGTATAAACCCTAAAATTTTCGTAACAATCGGAATCAGGATCAGGTCCCCTAAAACTCAGGGGGGTTAAACCCTAGTGACGTTTATCCTCTAAAACTTGCTGGAGAAGTAAAAATTTCGTTGATTAATAACTCACCAAGGCTAGTTTGGACACGAAACAACCTAGGCTAAGAAATAGACCCGTCGCGCCACGCGACGGGTACACAGGTCTTCTTCGCGTGGCGCGAGGGAGGCCAAATTCCAGCTATAAATAGAGGGCCGTGGGACTTAGTTCTGTGCTTTACTTCGACTTCCAAATTCACTTTATATACTGAGTTATAGTCGAAACAGTTCACAAACACACACAATTATCGAAACGCTGCCGCAATCAGGGTAATAACTCGATCGCTATTACGATTCAACGTCCGATCGATTATAACTATCCAACGATAGTCCAGGTGCTGCTCAATTGAGCTTGTACTTTGATTATTCGTCGTGATTTCGACTTGAATATTAGAGTGCTGTTCGAATTCGGACTATGCTCTGTTATTCGTTGTGAATCCGATTGAATTATCGAGTATCGCACTGATTAATCGTTGTGAAGGTTTAATCTCGTGAATTGTCGTAACTGCTGTATTAGTTACTAACCTGCCTGTGTGTGCATTGTGTTAAACTAGGTGAAATCGAGGCTAATCAGTAGGCTTATATCTATTGCTCGTTAATCTGCAATGTGAGTCATTCTTCTTTTTAAACTATTTTCTCACAGTTTGTGAGTAAGTATTACAATACCTCCAATTATTTTCAAAGGTTATAATTACAGGGATTAAGTCTTTGTAATCACCAAATTACAGCTGGTATGTGGGGTATTGTGCACATTACTATTGTATCACTCTATGTGAGTGAATATTACTCTATGTGAGTGATTATTACTCTGTGTGAGTAAACCGTCACTATTAGGGCAACGGGACCAATAGTGATATGACCACAGTCACAGATCCGGTCGAGTGACAAATACCCATTCTTGATAATTGGTTGATAGAAACATTGTAATCGCTCTTAATACTGTAAATTTATAACTAACGGGTCGTTTTAGAAAATGGAATGATTCACTCAGTATTTCCCCGCTGACAAAACCTTTTTCAAACATGTTTCAGGTGATCTGTGTGATCCAGGAAAAGTGCAGTAAAGCACTATCAAGCTCAGAGAAGTGGCTCAGTGTAAATAAATGAATAAAACATGTTTTGGAAAATAAAGATTTCTGTGTGAAATCAACTTATTGTAAATTATGGGATTTATCCCTTACACTTTGTGTAATATATTAAACGAGCATTTTCCGGTGAAAAGATCCTGTTGTAAAAAGACTTCCGTTGTCGCATAAATACCACGGGTACCACTGAAATCTGCATCGCGGGCCCTGACTCCGTCCAGGGTGGGTCGGGGGCCGCGACAGAAAGGTGGTATCAGAGCTAATAGTTAAACTGAGCCACTGATCGAGCCACTGATTAAGCCTAAATTAAGTATTTTGTCCAAATGCTTAATTTTACTAATTATTATTCGGTGATTATATGTTGTATTAACTGGTTATTTTAGTGACAGTATGGGTAAGCAAAAGCTGTCTGCTATCTACCACAAACTAGATGTGGCATCCTCTTCTAGAAACCCAGTAAACCTAGAAGAAGGAATCTTTGTCCGCAAAGCAAACTATGAGAATCCTCTTTCCCCAGAGAAAAGGGATTCGATACTTAAAAAGAGTCAGGAGAAAAAGAAACCCCGAACCAAGAGAGTTAGGTTTAGCCCAGAAGTCCAAGAATTGGGTAATAGTGCACCTTGGGAAGATAAAATAGACGGGAAATGGGCAAATCTCTATATGCTAGCTATTGTAGCAGAAAATACTAATCTCTAAATATCCGATAAGTTGGGTCTAGTAAGAGAAATCACAATCCCGTAAATAAATAAAATCCCAGTGTGTTTATTTCAGTTATTTCTGGACAAAAAGTAATATGCAATAAAACTTCAGTGTTTGTTTGTTAAACTTTGTTCCAAAGTTTTAACATTGCATTTTGCATATATGCTATGCAGCATGAATGAGATGTCGGAAGCTTTCCAGAATCTCAACTTATATCCAGTGCCTATCGAAGTCTCGCACGACTTTACTGGTTACATTGCTGACATAGAAGAACCTGTGGAATTCAAAGCTCCACCGCTGGAAAAAGCCAAACCTAAAAAGAAGAGAAGATACGTAGGGTGGAGGAAAGTACGCCGTAGGAAACCTGCCACTAGGAGACTCCCTAAAATAGAAAATCCTGTGACCGTGAGCAAGGGAAAGGAAATAGAAACTGGAGAAGGTTCAAAACCACCCGAAAAGGAAATAGGAATAGATCTGAAACAAAAGGGAATAGAGATTGGCGAAAGCTCTAAACAATCTGAGGAATTCACGTTCCAAGACGAAATAGATCGCCTACTGGAAAATTGTGATGTTTTAGAGCCTATCAATGATAATCTCTTCTCTTACCCGGCTACAGTTCAATTCCCACTAAACCTAGGACCAACTATTCCAGACCCACTAGTTCATACCAGACCATTAGGCCAAATGGAGGAATGGTGGACCAATGACTGGCAATTCCAAAACATAGTCAACAGTCCTTATAGCTTCCTTCCACAATTTGACCCAGAACCACTCCCAAATCCTCCCATGAGTAATGAAAACCTAGCTGAACTCCGTCAGTTCGGTGAAGAACTGATAGGTACAGGTAATAGGATCAGGGAAATGGGGGAGCATCTAACTTGGAAGTACGATGAGAGGGAGCATCGTTACTAGAACCGTCAGTTAAACCACAGAAAACCGTATTGTATGATAGTAACTCAAAATTCTGTAAAATGGGCAATAAAACTCTGTAAAATACAGTGTGTATGGATGCATATACAATATACCATAACAAAGTAAAAGTCGAGAAATCGACAATTTTGGTTATGCTGTGATAATCTATGTGTTTATCTATGTGAATTTTGTCATTGATAAGTTAGACACTAATAATTTTACCAATTAGCAGATGGAAAACGCTAATAATGAACCAATTAATGAAGTAAATCAATCTGAGCAAGAACAGGAAGATCAATATATAACTCGACAAGATATCGAGCACTTTATCGCCCAAGGGATAGCTCATGCTATTCCAGAAATTGTAGCTGCTGTTCAGAAACCTGCCGAACCACAATTAATTCCTAGTAAACGTATTCCAGAAGATAACGGCAGTAACAGCATAAATGGAGGCGGCAATCATGACGATCATGATCCGCAGCAAGCCCCACTCCCTAAAAGAATGAAAACTGCAACGCCTGGTTGCACATACAAAGAATTTCTTGCTTGCAAACCCGCTGAATTTGTAGGTAACGAAGGGGCAACTGCAACACTGCGTTGGTTAGAGAAAACCGAGGCAGTAATTGCAATAAGCAAATGTGCCACAGAGGATCAAGTGATGTATGCATCAAATCTGTTCAAAGAAGGGGCACTCGAATGGTGGAACACGGTCCTCCAGGCAAAAGGAAGAAGGATAGCCTACGCCATAGGTTGGGAAGAATTTAAGAGTTTGGTAGAAAGAAAATTCTGTCCCGAATACGAGAAGGAACAGATGGCAAACAAGTTCCTGAGTCATCGTATGTTAGGTATAGATTGCCGGGGCTATACTTCGACATTCTTTGAATACGCAAGGGTAGTGCCATCACTGGCTTCGCCAGAACCGGTACTTATCTCTCGTTACATCTGGGGGTTAATTAGTGAAATCCGAAACATCGTTAAAGCTGGGAGACCTCGTACTATTGACGATGCGGTAGAATTAGCTAATACCCTGACGGATGAGTTGGTACGCACAAGAGAAGAAGATCGCAAGAAGGAAATAGCTCAAAAGATTACCCAAGGATTTCGTGTGGGTAATACCAAGAAAAGAGGAACCGGGCAGTCCTCATCATCTCCTTTCTGCAAAATTTGCAAAAAGAAGCATTATGGACAATGCAACATGGTTTGCAATTTTTGCAAAATGAAAGGACATCGGGAAGAAGACTGCAGAAAGAAAACAAGAGTTTGTTATAATTGCAGAGAAAGGGGACATTTTCAATTTGAATGTCCTAAGTTAGCTAAACCTGTAGTTAACCAAGCCAAACCAGCTGAAGGAGCAACCAAGAGAAATGCGCGAGCATTCCAGCTGACCACTCAAGAGGCTGAACTCATACCAGTTGTGATAGCTGGTACATTCTTAGTTCACAACGTATTTGCAAAAGTATTATTTGACTCTGGTGCGAACCAAAGTTTCATTAATACTTCATTTTGTCAAGCTCTTAAGTTACCGTTAACCACTCTTAGGCAAATTTTCACAGTTGAAACCGCAGAAGGAAATTCTGTGAATATAGATAAAATCTGGCAAGAAGGAAAAATAGAATTATTAGGCCATAAGTTTTCTGCAAATTTGTTACCAATGAATTTAGCAGGATTCGATGTAGTCTTAGGAATGGATTGGTTAGTAGCCAACCATGCACGAATCTTATGTGACAAAAATGCAGTGGAAATTCAAACCCCTACAGGAGAAGTAATTTTGATTACTGGAGATAAACCTCGAAGGCCACTGAAATTTATCTCAGTAATGAAATTGGCTAGTTATTCGAGAAAACAGGAAATGGTGTATATGATTTCAGTAATCATTAACACTAAAGATAAAGAACTTCAGGACATCCCCGTAGTCTCAGAATACCCAGACGTTTTTCCAGAAGAATTACCTGGATTACCACCTGATAGGGAAGTAGAGTTTAGAATTCATTTAATTCCAGGTACTGCACCAATAGCTAAAGCACCTTATAGATTAGCACCTACCGAAATGCTAGAATTGAAAAAGCAATTAGATGAATTACTAAGCAAAGGATTCATACAACCGAGTTCATCCCCTTGGGGTGCACCGGTACTGTTTGTAAAGAAGAAAGATGGATCGATGAGAATGTGTATCGATTATAGAGAATTAAATAAGGTTACAATTAAGAATCGATACCCACTACCTAGGATTGATGATCTTTTTGATCAATTGCAAGGAGCTAGGTATTTCTCAAAGATAGATTTAAGATCCGGATACCATCAGTTGAAAGTACAAGAAGAGGACATACCTAAAACTGCTTTCAGAACTAGGTATGGTCATTATGAGTTTACAGTCATGCCCTTTGGATTAACGAATGCGCCAGCAGCATTCATGGACATGATGAATCGCATCTGTAAACCATATTTGGATAAATTTGTAATCGTGTTCATCGACGATATACTTATTTACTCCAAAAGCCAAAAGGAACATTGTGAGCATTTACACGTTCTCTTAACTCTGTTAAGAAAAGAAAGGCTTTATGCCAAATTCTCAAAGTGTGAATTTTGGCTGCAAGAAGTACAATTCTTAGGTCATGTGGTAAATCATGAAGGTATCCATGTAGATCCTGCTAAGATAGAAGCCATTACTAAATGGAAAGTTCCACAAACAGCTATGGAGATAAGAAGTTTTCTAGGCTTAGCTGGATACTATAGACGATTTATCAAAGATTTTTCTAAGATAGCCGTACCATTAACTAAGTTAACCTGTAAAGCGGCTAAGTTTGAATGGGGACCTAGACAAGAAGAAGCCTTTAAGATTTTAAAGCATAGGTTGACAAATGCACAAATCTTAGCTTTACCCGAGGGAACAGAAGACTTTGAAGTATATTGTGATGCTTCAAAGTTAGGCTATGGATGTGTGTTGATGCAACGCAAGAAAGTAATTGCGTATGCTTCTAGACAATTGAAAAAGCACGAAGAAAATTATACGACTCATGATTTAGAATTAGGAGCCATAATTTTTGCCCTTAAGATCTGGAGACATTATCTGTATGGAAGTAAGTTTACTGTCTATACCGATCATAAGAGTTTAAGATATATATTTGGGCAAAAAGAGCTAAACATGAGGCAAAGAAGATGGATGGAAATGCTAAGCGATTACGACTGTGATATCCAATATCACGAAGGAAAGGCAAATGTAGTTGCAGATGCCTTAAGTCGTAAGTACCATGAGAAACATAAACGAGTCCGTGCTCTGAGGTTAAATCTACAAGTAGATTTAATAGCACAAATTAAAGAAGTTCAGAAAACAGCAATCCAAGACGATGCTGAAGGAATGAAAGGTTACCTAAAAGAACTAGAACAAGGAAATGATGGAATTTGGAAATTCCATAAGAAACGAATTTGGGTACCTAAGCAAGGAAAGTTAAGAAATACGATTTTAGAAGAAGCTCATAAATCTAGGTATACCATGCACCCAGGAAATAATAAAATGTACCAAGATTTAAGAAATAATTTCTGGTGGATAGGAATGAAAAAGGATATAGCCAAATACGTATCCAAGTGTTTAACTTGTTCACAAGTTAAGGCAGAACACCAGAAACCTTCAGGATTACTTCAACAATTAGAAATGCCTGTATGGAAATGGGAACTCATAACAATGGATTTTGTTACAAAGTTACCTAAAACCAAAAGAGGTAATGATGCGATTTGGGTAATCGTAGACCGATTAACCAAGTCAGCTCATTTCCTACCAATGAAAGAAACCTTTAGCATGGAAAGGTTAGCACAACTCTACGTGGACGAGGTAGTATCCCTACATGGAGTCCCGCTCTCCATTGTATCGGATAGAGATAGTCGTTTTACATCTCATTTCTGGAAAAGTTTTCAGAAAGCAATGGGAACTCGACTAAATCTAAGTACTGCTTATCATCCACAAACAGACGGACAGAGTGAA
Organism: Helianthus annuus; assembly: GCF_002127325.2. Taxonomy (NCBI): domain Eukaryota; kingdom Viridiplantae; phylum Streptophyta; class Magnoliopsida; order Asterales; family Asteraceae; genus Helianthus; species Helianthus annuus. Next base: position 150,479,646 of record NC_035442.2, read on the forward strand.
AGGACAATACAAACGCTAGAAGACATGCTCCGAGCATGTGTAATTGACTTTGGTGGTAATTGGGATAGCCATTTGCCATTAATTGAATTCTCCTATAACAATAGTTATCATTCAAGAATCGAAGCTGCACCATTCGAAGCATTGTATGGACGTAAGTGCAGAACTCCAGTATGTTGGGCAGAAATCGGAGAAAGTCAACTATCAGGTCCTGAAATTGTACAAGAAACTACTGACAAGATAACACAGATCAAGGAAAGATTAAAAACAGCCAGAGATCGCCAGAAAAGCTATGCAGACAATCGTCGCAAGCCGCTCGAATTCCAAGTAGGAGATAAAGTACTTTTAAAAGTTTCTCCTTGGAAAGGAGTAGTACGCTTTGGTAAGAAAGGAAAGCTAAGTCCAAGGTATGTTGGACCATTCCCAGTGATTCAACGAATCGGACCAGTTGCTTATTGTTTACAACTACCAGAAGAATTAGCTGGAGTACATGATGTATTTCATGTATCCAATCTCAAGAAATGTCTATCAGATGAGTCCCTGGTAGTACCTCTTCAAGATGTAGAGGTGAACGAAAAGTTAAAGTTTATAGAGAAACCAATACAGATCGAAGATAGAAAAGTCAAATTTCTCAAACATAAACGACTGGTGTTGGTCAAGGTTAAATGGAATTCAAAGAGAGGACCAGAATACACTTGGGAGCTAGAATCAGAAATGAAGCGCAAATATCCTCATTTATTCCAATAAATCTCGAGGACGAGATTTTTCTTAAGGTGGGGAGGATGTAACAACTGCCACTAAAATCCATAATTAGGATGATAATTAGGTAATAAGGAAACCCTAATTGAGAAACCCAAGTGATTCCGTATAAACCCTAAAATTTTCGTAACAATCGGAATCAGGATCAGGTCCCCTAAAACTCAGGGGGGTTAAACCCTAGTGACGTTTATCCTCTAAAACTTGCTGGAGAAGTAACAATTTCGTTGATTAATAACTCACCAAGGCTAGTTTGGACACGAAACAACCTAGGCTAAGAAATAGACCCGTCGCGCCACGCGACGGGTACACAGGTCTTCTTCGCGTGGCGCGAGGGAGGCCAAATTCCAGCTATAAATAGAGGGCCGTGGGACTTAGTTCTGTGCTTTACTTCGACGTCCAAATTCACTTTATATACTGAGTTATAGTCGAAACAGTTCACAAACACACACAATTATCGAAACGCTGCCGCAATCAGGGTAATAACTCGATCGCTATTACGATTCAACGTCCGATCGATTATAACTATCCAACGATAGTCCAGGTGCTGCTCAATTGAGCTTGTACTTTGATTATTCGTCGTGATTTCGACTTGAATATTAGAGTGCTGTTCGAATTCGGACTATGCTCTGTTATTCGTTGTGAATCCGATTGAATTATCGAGTATCGCACTGATTAATCGTTGTGAAGGTTTAATCTCGTGAATTGTCGTAACTGCTGTATTAGTTACTAACCTGCCTGTGTGTGCATTGTGTTAAACTAGGTGAAATCGAGGCTAATCAGTAGGCTTATATCTATTGCTCGTTAATCTGCAATGTGAGTCATTCTTCTTTTTAAACTATTTTCTCACAGTTTGTGAGTAAGTATTACAATACCTCCAATTATTTTCAAAGGTTATAATTACAGGGATTAAGTCTTTGTAATCACCAAATTACAGCTGGTATGTGGGGTATTGTGCACATTACTATTGTATCACTCTATGTGAGTGAATATTACTCTATGTGAGTGATTATTACTCTGTGTGAGTAAACCGTCACTATTAGGGCAACGGGACCAATAGTGATATGACCACAGTCACAGATCCGGTCGAGTGACAAATACTCATTCTTGATAATTGGTTGATAGAAACATTGTAATCGCTCTTAATACTGTAAATTTATAACTAACGGGCCGTTTTAGAAAATGGAATGATTCACTCAGTATTTCCCCGCTGACAAAACCTTTTTCAAACATGTTTCAGGTGATCTGTGTGATCCAGGAAAAGTGCAGTAAAGCACTATCAAGCTCAGAGAAGTGGCTCAGTGTAAATAAATGAATAAAACATGTTTTGGAAAATAAAGATTTCTGTGTGAAATCAACTTATTGTAAATTATGGGATTTATCCCTTAAACTTTGTGTAATATATTAAACGAGCATTTTCCGGTGAAAAGATCCTGTTGTAAAAAGACTTCCGCTGTCGCATAAATACCACGGGTACCACTGAAATCTGCATCGCGGGCCCTGACTCCGTCCAGGGTGGGTCGGGGGCCGCGACACTTCACTTTATACATGTTTCATGCTGGTTCTGCGTAAACGATTTCGAACTCTATTATTATTATTATTATTATCAAACTTATATGCTCACCATTACACTATGTGTATTGACTTTATTTTAACGTATGTGGCAGGTGTTTGAATGCTAGTATGTTGCTTGTTATTTGCTGGAATCAAGCTAGGATGGAGTCTAGAAACAAACCTAATAAAAATCTGAGTTGTCAGAACAGTTTTCTTGTTTTTTGAGACAATTACCTGTAATAACTATTTTTACTTTATCTGTTAGTAGTATGGGATATTAACGTTAAGGATTTGGTAATTTAATAGTTGTTGTGGAATCTCTTGAACAATCTGTTTCGCTCAGTGTAGCGCCCCGATGATTCCGCCATCGGTTGGGGTGTGACACATATAGTTTATTCCTTTCTTATTGGTGATGTGAGGGTCATTTAGTCCCCTAAACCTTTACATTGTTTATAATTTCAAAGGTTATGATGATCCCGTAGATCATCTTTTGCTTGTGGCATTTCGTATTCTTAGAAGTACATTTTTGGTGTCATGACATCCCTTTCAAGCCTAAAATTCGTTTATTTTCATTTTTGGATTATGTTAATTTGACCGTAGTCTAAGGGTACATTCGTTTTCTTTTTGGACTAATCTTCCGACTTTATGACTTCCTACGTCATTTACGCGCTGGTTTGTTTTCCACTCACCGTTATCCGGCTCACACATTATTTATTAACAACCCGTTACCCGGGTTCTTTTATCTTAATGTTTTAATATTCCCGTTCTCTGGTTTGTGTTTTCTTATTTATGTTCTCTCATGACCCATTACATGAGTTTGTTAATCTTTTGCGCTTCAATTAATTGGTTGCGCTTACTTGCACTATTAAGCATTATACTTTATTCGGCTCGTTCAATATTGAAATAGTTGAACATAACTATCAAAATTTCTGTTTTGCGAAATTTTGTCGTCTTTTAATCATATTCTTAATCCGAGTCTTTTGACTTTAATCCGCGCCCCCGTCTCTAGGTTTACACATATATTTAAAGCCCTACTCATCTACCGGGTATTTTACTGTAGTCATTATCATAGCAACCATTCGGGCATGCATTAAGACTTCGTTTTCATTTTATTTGGTCGTATTAGCGAAATCCATCGCTTTTATTCAACCAAGTTCTTTATTCTTTCATTCATCTTGTTTGACTTGTTCGTGTGAATTTCATCACTCCTGACACTCAAACTTTATCCTTATGCCTTGACATTCTCAATTGTCGGTTTATTTTCTTATACACACACACACACACACACACACATATATATATATATATATATCTTTTACATAAATCACTCGTTTTACTACTCATGTATGCCCCTATGCAACTATTATTCGCACTCGTATTGAGTAAAATTTATGCTGAAATTGAATTTATAATAAACATACCCGAAACGTCATCAGGTTCAGCTTTAGCCTCTACGGGTGTCTTGTGGGAATACCTTGCCTTCTCTTTTGAGGTATCTGACTTTGCGTCAGCTGTGTCTTTGGTTCCAACCAATTCTGGGCATTTAGACCTTTTATGTCACGGGTTATACAATTTATAACACACTGACACCTTCCCCGGGCAATTTGCAACCGCATATCCCACTTCTCTACAAATAGGACATGGTTTGTTTCTAAGGTAGCATTTGCCCCTGTGAGTTTTTCCACATATTTTACACTGAGGTGACCCCCTTCTTGTAACTCCTTTTTTAGAAGCTTTATTAGGCTTTGATTTCTTTACGGGACTTGGGTTTTCATCCAACACTCTCCCGTCATCTTTTTCTTGTGAGAGACTGTCTTTTAATTCAGTTATCATATCCTCCACCACTAGCGAGATTGTGGTTTGTAATCTCTCGACAAACTGCGGTAGACTGGCTTCTACTGCCTTTCCGACTTCCTTGGAAATTTTAGCTTCCATCTCTTCAGTAAATTGAGATCCTAATTCTCCCCCGGTTACACCGGACATTTCTTTCATCTGTTCGGTGACTATTAGCACCGTATCATCATTGCCTTCATCAGTCATCTTGAATCTGAATGTTTATATTAATTGTTAAGCATTTAATTCTATATCATTTGCATCTTTCGCTTTGGTTTAGCCAAGTTCGTAACTTGCTTAAACCATTCATGTTTAGTGCACTTTCCGGGTTTGAGTTTGTTAACACGCTCTTCCCATGCACATCAACTCAAATTCCTTTTCTAGTATTCTAATAAAATCTACTAAATGACTAATTCTTATCGGATGTTTGATCAAGCTTCAAACCGAACACGTTTTGTTAACAACCTTGAGCTCTGATTACCAACTTGTAACACCCGTCTCAAATTAATTATATTTATATGCAAAAATACGCATTTTTATAAATAAAATCCAACCATTTAAAAACTTTGAAGAGTTCACGTTGAAACAAACTAAGTTGTCTAAGTTACATCACCATAGTAGTTTTAAACATCTAAGAGTTTACATGTTTTTAGAACAAACAACTAAACAGACATCATTCGCGGAAGCTTCAAAAGTACCGTGTTCGGTTCATAACTTATGCTTGATCACCATCCGGAATGCCACCTACATCATCTAATATCAAATCCAACAATAAGGTTAGTTTTGATGAACAACTAATCAGTTTAAACAAGTCCGAACTGCAAAAACGAACAAAATAAACAAAAAATTCCAACTCTGCAGTCTGTCGCGGGGAGCGACAAACTTAGTCTAAGCCCTCACGGGCCGCCAGAAGCCGTGACGGGGCGCGACAGATCTAATGATCTCCGTCGCGGGGTGCGATAACCTCTTTTTCACAGCAGGTTTCCAGCTTTTAGCTGCAGTGGCCCAGCACCAATTTAATAAAAAATCTAACTTAAAACTGCCATAATTTTTGTTTCGCAAGTCCGTTTTATGTGATTTTTTTCCTACGAGTTCGTAATTTAAATACATACATGTTTATCATCTTTTATGCTAAAGAAGTTCGATTTAAGGACTGGAACCTATAAGTTCCCTTTTTATTTATTCGACCCATTTGGTTATATATCAAACCTTACATTATTCAGTCTTAATGATTTCTAAACACAATTACCCATTTCCCCGGGCTTGACAACATTAGCGTTCCACCACTATATTCAATATTTATGCACACGACATGTCATGTTTGTTAAAAACGATCTCACTTAGGAACATTGTTACTAAATCAACAACTATGTTTCATGTATTTTGACGCATATCATGGGTTCTTACTAAAAGAAACTAAGCTTTTGGCGCGTCCGTTCAACGGACTTTATTTCCGTAATTCACTATCAATTAGTGACTATCAAATTCACTTTAAGCACTACCAATTTATCAATTATTTGACCCGTTTGGTTGTCTAATGGAAATCACCACTTCGCGAACACCAAACCTATCTTAACCAATATTTGACCCATTTGTTTATTTAGTGACTTCGTCACTTCAACTAAAGACCCAATTTCATATACATTATGCTAAATTCAAAGACTACTAACAAAACACATAACATTTATAACGTAATGAAACCATAGTTACGTACTTGCCTAATTCATCAACATTGGTTTCCAACCATAATTACCCATTCCCGGGCTTGTCAACCTTAGCGTATCACTTACATTCCATGGTTTACGCTTTTATAACCCAATTTAACGAGTGACGTTTAAGTCACTTCGAACACTACTATTTCGTCCATTATTTGACCCGTTTGGTTTGTCAAGTGAGTTACATCACTTCATTGACATTCCAACACGGCTATTTAAACAATATCATCAACAAACATATTTATTTAACTATTTTGACCCGTTTGGTTGTCGAGTGAGTTACATTACTTCATTGACATACCAAACACAACCATTTTCGCTATATCAATATTAAACATATCTACGACTAGGTTTATCTACATAAGTGAAACGAGACGACAAGTCGCGTACCTTTCAAAGCATATCCTTCAAGCGCGCGTCTGCCCCGACTTGACCGCTTGAAGATTCAACCTTCGTGCCTGTAGAGTTCAACTAACACCGTGTTTAGAACTCTTATTATTTCCTATAACACATAATTCACCATGACATTTACATATGCGTTTTTGCTCGAAATTTCCAATATTTAGCTTTCATTTAGGCATTTTAACAAACACCTTAAGGGCATAATTTTACATATTCATAATCAAGTTCATAACTAGTTACTTTTACCATGTTTGAACATCATTTTTTTTTACAAATTCAAATGTCTAGTTTACACATCAGTATCTAGACTTACTTCATAAAGCTCAATTAACACTAGTTTGACAATCATAATTCTAGTGTTCATCATATTTCTACAAAACCCATTTTGACACATAAATGCATGATTATGAATCTCATATATATGAACATTAATGAACCAAATTATTGATTAGGGTTTGTTCCTAACCATTAATCTATCACAATTTCATTCAAACATCAACTAATCAAGTAAAGATTTCAGCGTCACAAATCATCAAGAATTTGAGATGAAACTAAATTGTAAATTTTGACATAACTGAGATAATCACTAATTTATGCTTGGATTTCAATTTGGATTCGATTTGATCTCTCAATTTGATCAATTTTGTAGATTAGGGTTTGAGCCTTGGGGAGTTCTCCTGACTCCTGTGTTATGCGCGACCAGAACACACACAAAGTGTGTGTTTTGGTGTTTAATTTTGTTTTAATAATACTACTTTGCAATTGTCCAACTTTGGTCCCTTAACTTTATCTAAGCTTTTATAAAGGGTTGTTTAACCAAGCTTTTCCTTATATATATATATTTTTTGAATTTAACTAGGTTATTTACTCCTAGTTACTTTATCTTGTTTATATCCGATATCTAATTAATAACATAAAGATTTATATTTTCGGGGTGTTACACTGAGCAGATGTTAGTGCAGCTTGTGGTGCAGGTTGCACTTGGATTTGAAGAATAGTGGTTTGGACATACTGAACAGGAACAGTGTTTACAGGGTGTGCAAAGTGTGCAGTGCTTTGCATGTGAGGTGCAGGGGTATATTTAGAATAATGAACAATGTTTTGAGGTCTAGGACTTGGGTGTGTAACTATAGGACCACTGGTTTGGCTCTTACATTCTCTAGCAAAGTGACCAAGCCTATTACACTTATAACACTTTATCTTTGATTTATCCAACCCAACTTTTAAATTCCCATGTAACCCTGGAAATTTCCTGGCAGTTCTCTTGTAAAATTTGCGTGTTCTAACACTCAACAATGCAAGTTGATGTAAAATGTTCATTTCTTCTAGATCTGTGGGGTCAAAATGTTGAAGGTCATTTAATTCAAAGGACAAGTTGTTAGAAACTTGGTTTTCCCCATTTTCTTTAAAAGCATAGTTGGTGACTAAGAATCAAAGTTGAATGCTCCACCAGATGTTATGTCAATGAAATGATCATAACTCCGATCCTTACTACCACCAGAGGTTTATTCCTGACTAAAAAGTGTTGTGCTACCAAAAGCATAGTCATCAACCACTTTTCCTGACTCGTGTAGCTTCTTTTTCTGGTTAAGCTCTCTCTCATAAGTGAGGAGCCTACCATGAAGCTGAGTCAAACTCATATCCTTAAAACCAAGAGAGTTTGTGGTTACAAAGGCTATAGTGTCCCATTTCTCTAGTTGTGATCTAAGAAATCTACTATTCAAGGTTGAATTAGCATACTCAACGTTTACTAGTTTCAACTCACTAATCAGACAACTAAACCTCTCAAACTGTTGGGTTAATGACTCTCCTTTCACATGACAAAATGTTTCATATTGTTAGTTCAAAACTTTTCTATTGTTTTCAATAACCTCCTTTATACCACCGAATTTCTCTTTTAGTGCATCTCATAACTCCTTAGCACTGTTACAATGTAACAAGCCATCATAGATATCATTGGGTAGTGTCGTAGCAACGATGCTAAATGCTTTGGCATCTAACTCAATTTTCTGAAAATCCTGCTCAGAGTAATTTTCAGGTTTCTTAGGTACTTGGACCATGGTATCTTAAGCACTCGGCACCATTGAAACATGTGGTCCGAAGATAACCGATTTACAACAACCGGTGTTTTGCTGTGCAAGTACATGACCCATCCGACGTTGTCAGATGTTATACTCCGATCTGACAAGCATCGGTGGTTTATACAGGGTACCAGTGTTGTGTGGATCTTGTGTGTTTTGAGTTATTTTGATTGTTTTCAACAAAGTTTTTGTTTAAACTACTTTGAACGTGAATAAACTTGTACTCTGTTTTTCAATTCCTACGAACAAACGATATCAGTGGAATGAGCTGATCTTTTATATCAAATTGATTGTTAAATCGAATTTGATTGACCAAGCTCTGATACCAATTTTAGGATCCGAGTTTGAATTGTTGTGAATGTTTAAGATGAATAATGTAAGAAGATAAACAAATATGGAAATAGTGCAGCGGAAGAATAAACTTTAAATCACAACAATGGAAGATTTGCTTTCATCAGGATACTTTAATAGAAAGATTGTAAAATACAATAGTTCACGTATGCATGAATTACAAACTCCCCCTCTGCCTGATCACTCTAATTTGTTCGTACAAAAATGTCAAGAAGAAGTGATAATAGAACAGTACATGCAGTGTTCTATTTATAGTACAATCAAACATCTAAGGAATCTAGGCTGACGTCACCTAGACAGTGACATCTTACAACATCTAACAACCTCTAACATCTGCTAAGACTAAACACTGTTATATTGTAAACTCTGATATACAACATCTGTTGATTCATTATCTGATGAGCTCTATCATCTGTTGAGCCTCAGCAGACATTGCTTCATCAAACTTTGTCTTCTTCAGCAGAGGGTGATCAGACCTTTGCTATCAGCAGACTTTGTCTTCATCAGTGGTTCACTTTGGCAGACCTTTGAATCAGCAGACTTTGTCTTCAACAGACTTTAGCTTTAGCAGACCTTTGAGTGTAGCAGTTGTTGATGTCTTTGCCATTGCGAGGAGTATGTTCTTTTAAGCACTGTTATTGTTGATCAGATGATGTAGAATATTTTGACTTTCAATCATCTGTTCTTTTGGCGGGGTCCACATGATCCAACACTTTGCCCAATGTTTCCTTGATTTCATGACTCTCTGCTATGCTAATAATTTTCATCGCTGGCAACATTATGGCTTCAACCTCTATATCTTGATATAGCAAATCATCATTATAAGATTTATTTTGGGTTTATCATTATAATGTGCATATTCCTTGTTAAACGAGAAGTCATTATAATCAATTAAATTGTTAGTGTTGACAAGAGGTTGATAGTTGTAACGAGTGCTACCAACTCCTCCTATATGTGGATGCCAAAAAATACCATTGTAACACCCTTTGAGCCTCCTATGATCCCAACATATAGTTCTTCAAGTATCTTGTTACGTTTATCGTCATCTTTGATCACGACACTGCAACACACATCAAAAACCATCAACAACACAATCTCCAACATAAGAATTAAGATGTTGCTTTACTCCAATGCATTGTGTGATCAACCAATGCAAGAAACTTGTCATTTGGTGCTTGACGGAAGCTGAAAAGGACTACATACGTTTTAGCAATTGTTTAGGTAAAACCAAAATGAAAGAAAATTATTTTCATGTTAAAAATTCTTCCAAACATTACAAACAAAAATTTGTTTGCAGGCTATTATGATAACTTACTCATAAAAATCGTTAAAGGTAACATACATATTGACTAAGAACTTAGATGAAATAATGTAGCCGAATTATTAAGCTCAGTTAAAATAACTTAAACTTTAAGGTTAATGATCAAATACAAATGCACATAAAAATAAGAAGTATACAAAGACTTCTAAAAATAAACCCACTACACCAAAAAAAAAACCTAAACACCCATCACCACCCAAAAACCTAAACCTCCACCCCCATCACCCAACCAAAAAAAAGAATTTTTTGTTCTTTCTTTCTTTCTTTTTTTTTTTTTTTTTTTTTTGGGGGGGGGGGGGGGGGGGTTAGGTTTTTGGGTGGGGGTGGGTGTTTAGGTTTGGGTGGTGATATAGTGGGTTTAAGTTTTAAATTCTTGGATACTTGTCACTCTATAATGCCTTTTTACATTTCTTACTTTTAGAAGAATTTGTGTAATAACTTAACCCTAAACTTTAAAACTAAGATAAAAAGCTTTATTTGCTTATGTTTGTAGAAATTATGGGCCTGTTTATTAGTTCAATTATATATACACTTTGAGGTTGCAGGATTCTTTATTCTGGGCATTGACGCGCTCTTATAAAACTGAAGTATTTGACCACATATTTCATGATATAATACATATACTAATACCTGGTCCTTGACCAGCCACGTGCAGGTACAAGGTTATCTATCCTATACTTATGGCTTATATTATATATAATTTTAATGATTTCAAATATGGAATGTTAAAATAGTTGTGGGTGACGCATACATTGACGATCGCATAGCTGACGTGGACATAAGCCACATATAACTTCAATATGAAAATGGTTAAAAGAGTTGTGGGTGACGCATACATTGACGATTGCATAGCTGATGTGGACATAAGCCAATAAATAAGAAAAAGGGAACTCAAACTCTTTCCATGTCATCAAGAATTCATTTGGGCCCACTATGTCTTTCGTTATGTCATGTATGTGCATAGCAAAATTATTTCAAAAGACAATGATTACTCGAAATTTAGTTTTATAGGATTAGATCAAATACAAAGGATCCTAATTGTAAGAAGTGTAAGAAGGATTTATAGAGTGACAAGTGTCCAATAACCTAAAAAACCCCACTATACAAAAAAACCCCACTACAAAAAAAAAAAAAAAAACCTTAAACATCCGCCACCACCAAAAACCTAAACCCCTGCCCCCCCCCACATCACCCACCCAATTTTTTTTTTTTTTTTTTTTGGCCGAGGGGGTGGGGGGTGGGGGTTTAGGTTTTTGGGTGGGGGGTAGGGGTGGGTGTTTAGTTTTTTTTAGGTTTTTGGGGGGTGGGGGTTAGGTTTTTTTAGGTTTTTGGGGGGTGGGGGGGGGGGGGGTTAGGTTTTTTTTAGGTTTTTGCGGGGTGGGGGGGGTTAGGTTTTTGGGGGTTTTTTTGGTGAGGTATAGTTTTTTTTTTTTTTTTTTTTTTTTTTTTGCCGCGGGGGGGGGGGGGGGTAGGTTTTGGGTGGGGGTGGGGGGGGGGTTAGGTTTTTGGGTGGTGGTGGTGGTGGGGTGGGGGTGGGTGTTTAGGTTTTTGGTGGTGATGTAGTGGGTTTAGTTTTAGGTTATTGGACACTTGTCACTCTATAAATCTTTCTTACACTTCTTACAATTAGAAGCATTTGTAGAATAACTTGACCCTAGTTTTATAATACCATGTGTAATGGAAGGTAAAGATAATGCCCCACTCTAGGGTATTTTACGTTATGTGGCGGGCCAGTCAGCAAATGAGTATTATTGGGCGTTTTCTAAAATGGGTGTAGTGGAGATGGGGCATTAAATAAAATAAAGAAAAAACACCTAAAAATCTTATTGGCCAAGCAAATGGAATCTCTAATCTGATTGGTCAACATTTCCCCCCTTGAGCGTGCTTTAAACAACGCGGACCCATTTTTTTTTCGAAAAAACCGCCCAAAAACGCCCTATGTAATGGGATTTGGGCGTTTTTCGGCGTTATTTTTGAATTTAAAAAAAAAACGCCCCACTACGGGGGTCTAAGTAGACAATAGCATACAAATTTGCTCTTCGACATCCACACTCACAGATATATCCATCTAAATCTTTTAAAATCCGTAACCAAGTGTACAAAAGCCTGTAACGAGAACTTTTCTCCTTCCATGGTCATATGTGTTGCGAATGCTCGAATATTACGAGTAGTTTCATGAAATATATACGAGTAAAATGCATTTTACATCCTTTAAGTTTGAGCTAAATTGCAGACATTGTCCCTTAACTAACGAAATTACACTGGTCGTCCTTTAAGTTATTTTTTCTCATCGGGCGGTATCTTTTTACCCTAACCTAGTTAATTTTTTCTGTTAACTCTTAACTCATGCCACTCACATGAGGGCATAATGGTCATTTTTATTTGTTTTGTTGTTAATATATTATTTTTATTTAATTTTGTTTCTAGTCATTAAGTGAAAATGTGAAAATGACCATATGCTCTCATGTGAGTGGCACTTGTTAAGAGTTAACAAAAAAAAAAAAAAAAAAAAAAATTGGGTTAGGGCAAAAGAATACCGTCTGATGAAGAACAGTAACATAAAGGACATTTAGTATAATTTCATTAGTTAAAGAACAACGTGTGCAATTTGACTCAAACTTAAAGGACGTAAAATATTATTTACTCATATATATTAAGACAATTGGTAGCGGATAGACTATGAAGAAGTCGAAAGGGCAACACTTCATTTAAGTAGTTTTATGGAATATCAACTCAATTTTGCCAAATCCCTCTTTTTGGGATGAAAATCTCATATCAATCTAGTTCCCTTTTTTTCTTTCATTTATACGGAATCGTTGAATTCACTATATAATTTTGATTCTTGTCTCGAAAAAGGTTAATGTTATACTTCACAAATTGGGGTTGTTTAGAAATTTAAAATATTGAAAAATCTTTGTGGTTCATACGTATGCAAAAGACCGTTGATAATTATTAAATAAATACAGTTGGAATTGGAATGAAGCTGTTTTTCTGCATGTATTGCTAGCATGCCTATTTATATAGGTTCTACGTGTCAAATGTGGGAACTGAAAGGTATATTCTTTGAACACTAAGGTGATTTTTGTTTTTTCTGAGGTAAAACGTCTACAGTCTGCGAACCACATCTGCAGACATCTGTAGCAGAAGTGCTGGACCAAATGTCTGCAGTCTGTAAGAAGAAGACTGTTTGTTTTTTTACTTCTGCAAATTACTGAAATAAACTGAAATATAAATAAACTGATTTATTAAAGTTATAAGAGTTTTTCAACATTCAAACTTAAATAATAGTTATACAATACTGAAATAATATTCATAAAAAAGACAATAACATTTTTTTTTAAATCATTGTATTCATGCTTTGCATTAACTGCTCAGGAATCTCATCTCGTAACCGAGTCATATATTCCCGATCCGATGCAGTACCATGTGCCTCAACCTCGTCTTCATCAGCATCAACGTGCACTAGCCTATTTTGAACCGAAACATTGGGTTGATCGTATTCTGTAAACAACTCATACCTCAAACCAATTAACATACTAGGCACGAATCATGTCAATCCATAACAAACACAAATACTCTAATCAAACAACTAATCACGATGAACAACATCTATATTCCATAACATAATCATAACCGAAATGATTGAATCGAGCCAAGCTTAAACAACATATAGCCTAAGATGAAGCTCGTTTAATTATATTGAGCTTAAGCATTTTTGACACTATATTTAAAAGGGTATAAAAGTGTAAGTATATTGTTATATGATTGTATCTATAATTAAGTTCTCATTATATAAGTTAATAATCTGGAACATAATCAATCTAGTTGTATCAATAATATAGCTTTTTAAGCATATTCATATGATAGTATCTAGTCAAATACAAAGACATAGCATATTCATATGGTTTGATCAAATCCCACAAAATACCAAAATATCTTCTAGATGCATTTACCTATTATCATTTTTATTATAAAAGTTCACATTATAATCCCATTATTGAATTCATGCTATGTGTGAACATCTACAGGTCAATAACAGAGGGATCCATTCACGTGAACATCTACAGGTCAATAACATAGGGATCCATTCACATTATTAACAAATCAACAATTTTAAACTAAGAACAAACAAGAAAAGGAGCAATTTTGACAAAAGATTAACAACATACCTATGTCTCGAGAGGTGGAGCAGGCTGATAGAGGTCGTCGAGAGGCGGAGGTCGCCGAGAGGTGGCGGTCGTCGAGAGGTGGGGGCGGCGCCAGAGGAGGAGCAGCGATGGCAGACGTGGAGAGGGTTGGGGAGGAGCTGTGGGTGCGGCTGTGAAAGATTAGGGTTTAATTTTTTTGAAGGAGAAGATTTGAGAAGAGGCAAGAAGTCTTTTGACCACATCTGTGTGAAACAGAGGTGAGGAAGAGGTTTTTTAATGAAAACCCTTCTAAAAAACAAACAAGCTGCAGACCCCTATGTTTGCGCGTGGTCTGCGTGGGGAAGAGAAAAGAGGTTCTGAAGTACTTTTCTAAAAAAACAAACACCCCCTAAGCATCGATCGTTGTATGACTTCTTAGGTTCTTGAACTAGTGCTGACGTGTGTTAGTTCCTCGTACTAGTAAGGGACACGTTGGGTTAATACTTAATCATAAACCACATGGGTCGATACTTTACGTCCAAGTTGACCCGACACCCTTATAGATATACTAGGGTAAGGATGCGTGATGACGGAATCGAGCAATAAAAACTCTCTTTCAGAAATACAGGATAAGGATGTATATATTAGTGTTAGACAGCTAATCATTAGTTGGTTTACACAGCTCATCACCAGCTTGTGTATTTTATATTTGGTATATATTTGACTGTATTGTAATTGTACCATCTCCTTTTCTTTTTGTTTATGGCTCCTATATATGGGCTATCATATTGTATAGAGAACATATCAATCAATATAGAAAAGTTCTTCACATCTTAAAGTCAAACATGGTATCAGAGCATACGGACCTTAACCTTTGAGTCCTTTTTTCTCTTTTTTTTTCCTTTTCTATCATTGTCTACATCACTCTGTTCCTTCTGCAATTTTTTTGTGGGTACTATCTTCTTCTCTTTCTTGCCTTGTCTTCATCCTTACCTCCAAAAAAAAAATGTCCACCACTTCTGCAACATCAGGCTTAACATCTGATGCAACAACAAACCAAAGTACCCAAATTCCAAGCCTTGCCAATCTAGCCAACCTAATTTCCATCAAATTAGATGGTGATAATTATCTTGCGTGGAAACATGAGATAGTCACAGTACTAAAGATGATGGGACTCTTATCTTACTTGAAGAAGGATATCTTTCCACCTAGAGCTGTAAACGAACCGAACGTTCAGCGAACACTTCGTGAACCGTTCGGCGGGAAGTTCGTTTATGTTCGTTCGATAAGCTTAACAAACGAACACGAACAAAAATTTTCCTCCGATAAGCTTAATGAACGAACACGAACAAAGGTCTCGTTCGTTCGACTACGTTCGTGAACGTTCAGTAATAGTTCGTTTATGTTCGTTCGTGTTCGTTCGTTTATGTCCGTTCGTGTTCGGTTTTTTATGTTTATTTTCTATAAGTTTTTAATGTTTTATTAATTTTTTACTTTCCCCCATATGTATTTCCCTCTCTCTAGCCCGCTCCCTCTTTGATATAACGCTCCTTCATTCAGCCTATCTCCAATCGATTAAACTCAATATTATCCATCCCTTCAATCTTTAAATGGTACAATGTTTAAGATTAACAGTGCCTTTTTTTAATTTTCAAAATTAAAGTTCATTTGTGTTCGTTTGTGTTCGTTTGCGTTCGTGGTTAGTGTTCACGAACTATTCACGAACAACCAGAATTCCTTAATGAACGAACACGAACACAAACTTCTGTTCATCATGTGTTCATGAATAGTTCACGAACATCCAAATTTCTTTAACAAACGAACACAAACATAGCCTTGTTCGTGTTCCTTCGGTTCGTTTACAGCCCTATCTCCACCTGCTCAAGACTCCAATGATCGAGCCAACTGGGAAAAGGCAGACGGGTATGTCTTAGCCTGCTTGAATGCAACATTATCTCCTTCAATTGCTCATATTGCAATAGGTACTTCTTCTGCCTCTGAACTATGGTCTGTTATAGAAGAAACATTTTTTCAACAACTATTTGCCAAACAAATGCAATTAAGAACACAATTTCAAGTGTTGAAACAAAATGACCTGTCGATTATTGATTACTGTGATAAAGCCAAACATCTGGCAGATTCGTTAAAAGT
The DNA here is from genome assembly GCF_002127325.2 of Helianthus annuus. NCBI lineage: Eukaryota > Viridiplantae > Streptophyta > Magnoliopsida > Asterales > Asteraceae > Helianthus > Helianthus annuus. Next base: position 150,495,934 of record NC_035442.2, read on the forward strand.
TGCTGGTGATTCTATCACTGATTCGTCACTGGTCCTGCAAGTTTTACATGGGATGAATCATGACTTCACTCCAATCCGACTCAATATTGAAAGTGGCGATGCATTACCAACATTCCATCAAGTGAGATCAAAATTACTGACATATGAGGCTCGACTAAGTCAACAAGAGACTTTCAACACACCTGTTAGTGCAATGGCAGCCATGACAATGAGACCACCACATTAGAGCAACCCAGACCGATCCATCATTTGTCAAATATGCGATAAAACCGGCCATCGTGCAAATAACTGCTACCAACTACAAGGAAACCGAGAAGGTGGCGGAGGTCGATGGCGTGGTGGAAATCGCTCCAATCGTTCTCGTGGTGGTTGCAACAACAACAATTATTCGAGCGGGGGTCGTACGCAATTCGTTGGCGGTGCCAATTGGTCTCAAAATGGCAGCACTGGAGGTGGATCATGGCTGATTGCTCCTCAATCGGCTCACGGGGCGTATGGAAGCAACCATGGTTTGGGTTTCGGGACATCTGGTATGAATGGCTTTTCTAATTGGGTTGGTGGTGCAAATGGTACAAGAGGATCCATGGGATTCCAAGATCCACGTAATACTAATTCATCTACCTTGGGCCAGCCCACTACTCCTAATCAATTTAATACAAATCAAAACCAAGGTATTTTGGGCCCAAGACCAAATGTGTCTTCTGATGGGCTGCAGATCAGACTACACAACATTATGGGCTTTGGCCATACTAGTTCAGACTCAATGGGATCAATTCCATCTTTTGACACGCCACACTTCGGACAATCACATTTTAACTCATGGGCTGCAGATCAGACTACACAACATTATGGGTTCTCTGCTACTTTATCTGACTTATGTCAGACTGTTGAGGCATGGATTCCATACTCGGGTGCTACTGCCCATATGACATCAGATGTTTCTTTGGTTCACGGTGCCGTTCCATACACCGGTACGGAGAATGTTATTGTTGGCAATGGTATGTCGCTTTCCATTTCACATATTGGCCATTCTGTACTACGTTTGTCTCATCAAACAATTTTACTCAAAAATGTTCTTGTTGTTCCTGGTTTAACTAAAAATATTTTATCCATTACACAACTTGTCATTGATCATCCCATTGCTGTTATTTTCTCACACCTTGGTTTGTCTATTCAGACTCTAACAGGGCAGATCCTCCACCACATGCAGTCTTGTCCTCACCAACTTTATTCCTTATCAGCTATTGCTTCTACGTCACGAGAGATATGGCATTCACATTTAGGACATCCGTCTGATACTGTTATGTCTCGTTTTTCTTTGTTACATATGTCGAATAAGTCCATGAACAATGTCTGTAACTCGTGCCAAATTTCTACATCAAGTAGACTGCTTTTATATTTTGTTGATTCTCATTTGATTGTACCTTTACACATCGTTCACTGTGATATTTGGGGACCAGCTCCCACTGTTTCTAGATCTGGATATCGTTACTTTATTACATTTATTGATGACTTTAGTCATTTCACGTGGATATATCCCTTATCTCACCGCCCACAAGCCATTGATTCTTTCAGACATTTTAAACCTTTTGTTGAAAATCTCTTCTCCTACACCATAAAAAACCTACAATGTGATGGTGCCCCTGAGCTTGTTCGTGGTCATATGGCTAAATATCTCTCTGATGCTGGTATTGCATATCGTATTGCATGTCCTTACACACCCCAACAAAACGGGGTTGCTGAGCGTAAAAATCGCCACCTCTCTGAAACCGCACGTGCCCTCCTTTATCATGCTCGCTTTCCACAACGTTTCTGGTACGATGCCTATGCTACAGCAGCATTTCTCATTAATCGGTTACCTACACCTATTCTCCATAATTCCTCACCTTATGAGATTCTCTTTGGTACTCGACCTGATTATTCTCTCCTTCATACCTTTGGGTGTCTATGTTATCCGTTTCTCGGTAGTACTCGTGCAGATAAACTTTTACCCAAATCTGTTCCATGCTTATTCCTTGGTTATGCTCCATCTCATCGTGGTTATCTTTTCTACGATCCTTATACTCGTCGTACCCTCACCTCTCGTCATGTTAAATTTCATGAGACAGTTTTTGACATCCCTACTACCATAGCCACACCCCCGGTTCCTCCTCTAACATCTTCATTTACTGTTCTTCCTCCTCCACCATGTATGCCATCACAACCCTCACCACCTATTCCATCTCCATCCTCACCGCCATCTCCACCATCATCTTCACCATCTTCCCCGTGTATACCTCCATCGCCACCCCCACCCCCACCCCCTCCATCTCATCCCATGATCACACGTTCTCGTGATCATACTCTTCAACCTCGTCAGTTCCTAGATCATGTTCTTCTCCACACATCTACTTCTCCTACTACTGAGCCTACTACCTTTTCTTAGGCTCAGAAATGGCCAGTATGGTAGGATGTGATGCGCACAGAGGTTGTTGCTCTGCATTCCATCCAGACATGGGTTTTGGTTCCTCCACCCGCCAATGCCAACATTGTTGGCTGCAAGTGGGTTTACAGGATTAAGCATAATCCTGATGGTTCGATTAGTCGATATAAAGCCCGACTTGTTGCCAAGGGTTTTCATCAGACAGAGGGAACTGACTACACTGAGACGTTTAGCCCCATGGTTAAACCCACCACCATTCGAATAGTCTTATCTATTGCTTTCTCTAGGGGTTGGGATATTCGACAGGTGGATGTCAACAATGCCTTCCTTCATGGTGATTTATCTGAAACTGTGTATATGTCTCAGCCTCCAGGCTTTGTTGATTCCACCCAACCGAATCATGTTTGTTTATTGCGGAAGGCGCTTTATGGTCTGAAGCAGGCTCCTCGTGCCTTATTTTCCAAATTGTCTTCCGCACTCACCACTTCTGGATTCTCTCAGTGTGTATTAGATGCCTCTCTCTTTGTTTACAGCAGTGGCTCAGATGTTTGCTATGTTCTGGCATATGTTGATGATATCATTATTACTGGCAGTTCCTCACGCTTTGTTGTGCGTTTAATTGAGCGCTTACATTCATAGTTTGCGCTCAAGGATTTGGGGTCATTATCTTATTTTTTGGGAGTTCAGGCTACATTCTTGGGTGACATACTACATTTATCTCAACAGCGATACTTACGTGATTTGCTACATCGGACCGGGCTTACTGACTGCCGACCATTGTCTACACCAGTTTCTTCTGGACAGCAGCTCTCTCGGCTTTCCGGTGACCCTCTAGAGGCTCCACTAGTATATCGGAGCACTGTCGGTGCCTTACAGTATCTAGTCTTGACTCGTCCTGAGATTACATATGCCGTCAGTAAGGTTTCTCAGTTTTTACAGAAACCTACTAACCGACACTGGGGCGCAGTCAAGCGCATCTTGAGATACCTTAAGGGTACTATCTCTCATGCCTTGACCATTCGATGATCTAGTAGTCTTGAGTTACATGCTTATTCTGATGCTGACTGGGCTGGATGCCCTGATGATCGCCGTTCCACTACAAGTTATTGCATCTTTCTTGGACCCAACCTTATCAGTTGGAATTCCAAGAAACAACACACTATTGTTCGTTCCAGCACAGAGGCAGAGTATCGAGCATTGGCCCACACAGCTGCAGAGGTTCGTTGGATTATGTCTATCTTGCATGAGCTTCAGATTCCTACTTCTTGTCCACCTACTGTTTGGTGTGACAACCATGGTGTCACATATTTAGCAGTTAATCCAGTGCTTCACCAGCGCATGAAACATCTTGAGATTGACCTTCATTTTATTCGTGATATGGTTTTAGATCGGACATTCACCATCAGATATGTCCCTACTGCTTGTCAGGTAGCTGATCTTCTCACCAAAGGGTTATCATCTGATAGATGTAAATCTCTTGCCTCATTCTCATTCATCAACCGACTATATAAAGAGTACAATCCAATCTCCTATCTTGGAGAGGATATTTACATAACAAATATAATTGATCTTGTTTCCTATTATGTAATTGTCTATTACACCCCCGCAGTCGAAGCGAGAGGAGGGCGAATGTTGAGACTGGATCTGAAGTCGTCAAACAAAACTTCAGGTAGACCTTTCGTAAATATATCAGCCACTTGAAACCGTGTAGGAATATGTAGAACACAAACGGTGCCTCGCTGAACCAAATCGCGAACAAAGTGAATATCCAGCTCGATGTGTTTTGTACATTGATGTTGAACCGGATTCCCGGATAAGTAAATGGCACTGATGTTGTCGCAATACACAAGACTAGCTGTGGTGACGGGTCGGTGTAGCTCCAAGAGAAGGTTACGAAGCCAACAAATTTCAGCAACGACATTTGCAACACCCTTGTATTCTGCTACGGCACTAGATCGAGAAATGACAAACTGTCGTTTAGAGGACCATGAAATAATGTTCGGGCCTAGATATACACAGTATCCGGAGGTGGAACGATGCGTATCCGGACACCCCGCCCAGTCGGCATCGGTATAAGCACGTAAGGAAAATCCGTAGAAGCACCGAGTGTTAGGCCATGAGTGGAGGTCCCCTGAAGATATCGAATAATCCGTTTGAGAGCATTCCAATGGTCGACTTTCGGTGCGTGCATATACATGCAAACTTGCTACACAGCGTAACAAATATCGGGCCGCGTGAATGTTAAGTATTGAAGAGCTCCCGCAAGGCTACGATATAGTGTCGGGTCGTCAAAATCAGTGCCCGAATTGGAGCCAAGTTTAGGCTTAGTATCAACTGGTGTTGCCACTGGTTTGCATGTAGACATGCCAGCTCGATCTATAATTTCCTTCGCGTAAACCTGTTGGGAAAGAAACATTTTGTCACCTTGCCGTTGAACATGTATATCCAAAAAATGGCTAAGTGGCCCGAGATCTTTCATTGCGAATTCAACAGAGAGACGAGACATAAGATGCTTGCGAAGAGAGTATGTCGATGTCGTGAGAATGATGTCATCGACATAGATAAGTAAATAGGCTGTAGCACTGTTGTGTCGGTAGGTGAATAGAGAGTTATCACATTTGCTTTGTTGAAACCCCAATAAAAGAACAAAATCCGTAAAGCGTTGGTACCATGCACGAGGGGCCTGTTTCAATCCGTATAGTGACTTCTTCAGTAAACACACATGATCCGGATATTGTTGTAACATCCGTCTCAATTTAATATGCTTATAACCATAATTACACATTTTATATGAAAAATGTGACTTTTTGAAAACTTTGTCAAGTCAAAGTTCATACGTGTTTAAAGTAAACAAAATATAGTTCTAAGTGTTTACATTGATCACTTAAAACAAAAACCAAATAAAATTATTGCGGAAGCTTCATTTGACATGTGTTCGGTTCACTAGATTGCTTGATTGTCGTCCGGATGCTTGCCATACTCACCTGGAGTCAAAACCACTTAAAAAGTTAGTTTTGACATTGTTAAAATATGCATAAACAAGTCCTAGCATCAAACCATCAAAAATAAAATAAAATTTCATATTTGACTCTGTCGCGTGTCACGCCAGATCCCATTCACTTTGTCGCGTGTCGCGCCAGATCCCCTGGATCCTGTCGCGTGGCGCGGGGGAGTCGGTTTTCCAGCAGGTCCGTTTCTGAACCTGCATTTTCTGCCCAGCTCAATTATTCAACAAATATCGAACTTTAAACGACCATAACTTTTTATCTACTAGTCCGTATTAGGCGATTCTTTTTCCTACGCGTCCGTAATTTAATTCTCCATCACATGGAGTTAAAATCCGACATTCAAACTAATAAAATTCTAACTTTTTGAGCATTCGGCTTATTACTTAAAATCCACATTTTGACCCGTTTAGGGGATTTAAGCCATTTAGTCTAAACTAACTCTTTTCTTTTCACACTTCGTTATTCCACATCTAAAATATATGCTTAGGTCCTACCACGACTACTTTTGTGGTATATTTAGCATATCTAACCCATTAACCCAAATTTATCCTTCGGTTAGTCGTTTTACGCAACTGACCCATTTTAGGTATTTGATTCCACGAATGTTTATACATATATCTTTTATACATGTTTAATGATTCCCTAATCAAAATGCAAGTTCCTAAACAACCCATATGGGTTGTTTGCCCGATTTACCCTTCAAGGGCGCTTTGGTCAACTCTAGTCCCTCATTTTACAATGAAGGACTTTTGCTAAATATTTGACCAAACCCGCATATTAACTAAATCTTATTTATGCGTACCTGGCTCGGGTCTAAGTATTGACCTGTTTAATATCTTGCCTTAATAATTTGCTAATTCCTAGCAATGAGATTTCCATAAGCCGATTTACCCTGTGAGCATTGTACTCGACAAATACTTGTTAGTCGTTATTTGTCAAGTGGTGTTGAAATCACCATTTGACCCATTTCGGATTTTTCACCATGTGATTATATCTTTAAATTCATTTCTTTTGCGTTCGACCCAACATGGCTTATGCCATATGATGTCGTTCGAACTTCGACTTTTATTCCAACCATATGTGACCAAATCACCATTTTACCCTTATTGTTCGATTAGGCTTATCTTACTAAGTAGCCATTCCAAAAACTCTTTTGTATATGTCATTTCATGACTAATTTTCATTTCAAATCCCTTATTACCATTAACATGGTTTTCATCAATTTATTCATTCCAACGCATAACATTTCGCGTCGGAACTCGTATTTCGGATACAATCCGTTATTTTATTTATATCCTCTAGAATGGATATATATTTATATATACTAAGAATGGGTGTAAGTTTTACTTACCTCGCGTCCGCGCAAACATTCTTCGCATCCTTGATCTGTTTGACCCGTTCCTTTCCAAGCTCCCAACTAGCTTGTTTAGAGTCAAACTATATCATAACATCCGTAAGATGGTTAGATTGGTCATTCTATACAATGGCCATCACCCTATGGTCCTCTCTCTTTTTTTTTACACACTTATCAATCAAAGCATGTCATATTTTCAACAACTAGTTTTATACCATAAATCTTTTCATTCACTAACCGTTTGACCCGTTAGTGAAGTTACTAATACAAACTAGTTAGTAAGTGATTTTAAACACTTTAAGCATGTTACATAAAGTGTTATTTGTTCCCAACAATCAATACTTCATGCCTAAAGCAAGTATATACAATCCTATGCCTTTTTCTTGGTTAATAAGAACATTATTAATGTGCAGCGATTTTGTATTCAGCTGCTGCAATTGACCATTTTGACCCATTTAAAAGCTGAATTAGATCAACATGTTCAAAGATGGATCGTAGAACTCTCAAATACCTTTTAGGCATATATGGTACGTTTTCTAACGATGTTTCTATGATTTTATATGATTTTTACAAAATCAGGATAGCATCTTATTTTTAGCCTAAAACAGCATGCTGTCTTTTCGAAACTGCCACTGAATTCGACATTTTTGACATATTTAACATCTGAACCAAGTCATCATGTTAACTAACGAAATGCAGATTACTCAGAGACCTTTCTAGGCATATAAAGTACACACCCATACGATTTTTCTGTGATTTATTGTGAATTTTCAAAATTCAGGCCTGCACCATAATTATTAAGCATTTCATCGAACACTTGGCGGGTTTCGCATTCAAGATTAGTCTCTAACCTATCTCTTGAACACCTTACCCCAATTTTATCAACATAACATTACATAATCCAATTCAAGTCATGTATTAGCATAAATTAAAACACCTAATTTGTTCAAGTGTCTTCATGTTACTACCATATATGATGATTCTAAACATGATTATATTATAAGTTTCATCATATTAGTAAAACCCACTTATCTAAGTGTGGTGTTTCATCCAAGCATTCAATCATAACAAAACATGTAAAATTTTCACTTAGGGTTTTGTTCCTAAGCAAGTATACATCACTAATTCGGTCGTAGCCTCTATGATTCATACATAAATCACATCTTATGACTTTCATTAATTTTCACAACTCTATCAACATCAAAATTTCGACATACCTTAAGATCCTCATGTTTAGGTGATCACGAATTTGTGTTCATGCACTTGATTTGACCCTAATTCACCCTTCAATTTGATGGATTTGAGCTTGAACAAGGGTTTTGCCTTGTCCCTTGTTTCTCCTGGACGTTTACACGCACACACACACACACACACACACACACACACTAAGTGTGTGTGTTGTGTTTTATTTTTATTTTTTAATAAAACAAGTTTCCCACTTAGCAATATTAGTCCCTATAGTTTCAAGGGTTTATAAATGAGGCTATAACTCATAGTTTATCATTTAATTACCCATTACTAACTAGGTTAATTCTATCTAGTTAACTTAATGGGTTCGGGAAGTTAGAACTTGTTTTATTTTAAGTATCGTTAACTCGGGCTTCTTTAATATTAGGTCACAACAATATTTTTTTTAATCCTAATATTTACCGGGTTAATTTTTACCACTAACGGTATTTCATCCGTTCATTATTATTAATGTGGTTTGATTACCAAACCCTTTTTTGGGGCGTTTCAAGTCTACCCCCCTTAAAGAAGTTTCGTCCCCGAAACCTTCTTTATGTAGTTCGTTAATTTAGACCAACGAACCTAGTTTCGTTTTTATGACATTCATTCTTTTCGGTCTATAGTTATCATTTGTATTGATGTGTGCGTCTTCCGTGTGTAAGGCCTCATGGGCCGTAACTTTTATCAGGTATTTCTTATCTTTGTCGTTTATTTGACGGTGTTGTCATTTGATCACCCGGTCATTAAGTCTTTCAACATGTTTACTCCACGCTAATCTTATACTGACGAGCGCTTTACATAGTTCATAACATAGCTTTGACTTCGAATCGTTTTACTGGCTAGACTGATTAGTCATCGTTACTTCATACCTCGTCGTTTGGGTGTACCACATTGCCATCCTCGACCTTATGTGAATTCGTGATCTCATAGTACTTATGTTTTGTTAAATCGTTGTTTTTGACTAAAACTGAATTTTAGTTTAACATTTTTAACTTATGTCAATTACTCTTACCAGGGGTTTGTCAACCAAAGATTTATTCCTCTCTGTTGTTATTTTACGCGAGGAATCATAACTAGTTCCCACGCTTTACTTTATTGACCCGAAGGTTTCTTCACTTAGCCTCGTAGGCTAATTTATTAGGCCTTCACCTTTTTATGGTGATACCCTATAGTTTGTTTCTTTGTATTTGTGACCCGAGGGTCATTCTGGTCCCGTAGACCTTAACACTTCTTAAAATCCCGAAAGTTGTGATGATCCCGTAGATTCATCTTCTACTCATGTCGTTCTAAAAATATACTTTCAGTGTCAACGTACCCTTTTTAAGTTTATAAATTATTTATTTTCATTCTTGAATTCTATTGACCTCGACCGTAGTCTAAGGCTACATTCGTTTTCTTTTTGAACTAATCTTCCGACTCTATGACTTCTTATGTCATTTACGCGTCGGTCTGTTCTCTGCTTACCGTTATTCGGTTTACGCCTCTATTTCTTTACAGCCCGTTACCCGGGTTCTTTTATCTTAATGCTTTTAACGCTCCCGTTTCTTGGTTTGCGTTTTCCTTTTTATATTTTCCCATAACCCTTTATATAGGTTTATTAATATTTCGCGCTTTTATTTATTCGGTTCGCGTTTACTTACATTATCAAGCGTTATTCTTTATTTAACACGTTTGACTTGTTCATGTGAAATTTCATCACTTGTGAATGTCAAATTTCATTCTTTATTCGACCCGTTTAACTTCAAAATAGTTGAACGTAATTTATCAAAATTTCTATTTACAGTATCTTGTCGTCTTTTAGTCATGACTCGAAACCCGAGTCTATTGACTTTCATCCACGTTCCCGTTTCTCGGTCTACGCGTGTGTTTAAATCCTTACCCATCAACCGGGTGTTTTACCAAAGTCGTTTTTATTGCAACCCTTCTGGTATGCATTAAGACTTCGCTTCGATTTATTTGGTCATCTTAGCGAAATCCATCACTTTTATTCAACAATGTCTTTTATTCTTTATGTGCCTTACAGATTCTGAGTGACGATTATCATCGTCATCCTTGCTTTACTATGACTAAAGTTAACAACCTTGATTATCTTTTTCGTGTGGGCAATACCTTCGTTTTTATGATCCGACGGGTCATCTATACTTTGGTTTAACTTGCCCATTTTGTCAACCATGGCTCTTTCGTCCAAAACTTATTTTCGTGAATTTTCTTCAGGTCATTCATTTATATCGTCATTTACATTGATCTTTGTCCCTTCTCTCGGGCTCATTATACTAAGGTAATACGTTTCCGTCACCCGGCTGTGCGTTTACATTATTATCAAGTATTTTGCTCATTTGTTTCATTGGGTACTTTTAATTTGTCCCATTTACCCCGTCCTTACTACATCGAATGTAAATATGTCCATCATAAGAAGTTCATGGTACCACGTGTTCACTACTTACTTGGCCAGAGTGAGCGATCAACACCTGGTATACATGACCCTTTTATAATTTTCACATTACACCCATGTAAGTAATGCCTCTATTTGTTTCTCTTGGAAACAATATCCCGGGCAGGTTTTCTATTCAGGTTTTTCCAAGTTTTCAACCTACATATGCAACTTTCAATCTCTACGTATTTGTTACATATTACTATTCATGCAATAATTTAAAACGTGCACCTGATAATGCTTGCTCTAACAGGCTCTCCTCGCCATTAACTTATTCGCGATCGTCACGCGATTTAGGTCCTTGGTTAGCATGCTCTATTTGTCGTACTTTGAACCGTTCCTCTGTCAAATCCGCTATTTGTTAAACTCTCGCTATCTTCATATGAGAGTGTCTTTTAACTAAAACATTTACAACAGTTAGTAATTTCGGCATTAATGGATGCCCGTATTATAATACAAGGCTTTTCTACTATATGCATCAACGCGTGTAATTTCGTTGACTATATCTACTCTATATCGATATTATTGGTGTAACGTGTATTACACGATAACCATATGTGTTGTTCTCAACACTTAATCATACTAAGCCATTGATATACATGTACTTACTGGATTTGCGATCAAGCCTCGAACCGAACACTTTATTCTTTTAACCCTGAGCTCTGATTATCAACTTGTAACATCCGTCTCAATTTAATATGCTTATAACCATAATTACACATTTTATATGAAAAATGTGACTTTTTGAAAACTTTGTCAAGTCAAAGTTCATACGTGTTTAAAGTAAACAAAATATAGTTCCAAGTGTTTACATTGATCACTTAAAACAAAAACCAAATAAAATTATTGCGGAAGCTTCATTTGGCATGTGTTCGGTTCACTAGATTGCTTGATCGTCGTCCGGATGCTTGCCATACTCACCTGGAGTCAAAACCACTTAAAAAGTTAGTTTTGACATTGTTAAAATATGCATAAACAAGTCCTAGCATCAAACCATAAAAATAAAATAAAATTTCATATTTGAGTCTGTCGCGTGTCGCGCCAGATCCCATTCACTTTGTCGCGTGTCGCGAGGGCTCTCGCGTGTCGCGCCAGATCCCCTGGATCCTGTCGCGTGGTGCAGGGGAGTCGGTTTTCCAGCAGGTCCGTTTCTGAACCTGCATTTTCTGCCCAGCTCAATTATTCAACAAATATCGAACTTTAAACGACCATAACTTTTTATCTACTAGTCCGTTTTAGGCGATTCTTTTTCCTACGCGTCCATAATTTAATTCTCCATCACATGGAGTTAAAATCCGACACTCAAACTAATAAAATTCCAACTTTTTGAGCATTCGGCTTATTAATTAAAATCCACATTTTGACCCGTTTAGGGGATTTAAGCCATTTAGTCTAAACTAACTCTTTTCTTTTCACACTTCGTTATTCCACATATAAAATATATGCTTAGGTCCTACCACGACTACTTTTGTGGTATATTTAGCATATCTAACCCATTAACCCAAATTTATCCTTCAGTTAGTCGTTTTACGCAACTGACCCATTTTAGGTATTTGATTCCACGAATGTTTATACCTATATCTTGTATCCATGTTTAATGATTCCTAATCAAAATGCAAGTTCCTAAACAACCCATATGGGTTGTTTGCCCGATTTACCCTTCAAGGGCGCTTTGGTCAACTCTAGTCCCTCATTTTACGACGAAGGACTTTTGCTAAGTATTTGACCAAACCCGCATATTAACTAAATCTTATTTATGCATACCTGGCTCGGGTCGAAGTATTGACCCGTTTAATATCTTGCCTTAATGATTTGCTAATTCCTAGCAATGAGATTTCCATAAGCCGATTTACCCTGTGAGCATTGTATTCGACAAATACTTGTTAATCGTTATTTGTCAAGTGGTGTTGAAATCACCATTTGACCCATTTCGGATTTTTCACCATGTAATTATATCTTTAAATTCATTTCTTTTGCGTTCGACCCAACATGGCTTATGCCATATGATGTCGTTCGAACTTCGACTTTTATTCCAACCATATGTGACCAAATCACCATTTTACCCTTATTGTTCGATTAGGCTTATCTTACTAAGTAGCCATTCCAAAAACTCTTTTGTATATGTCATTTCATGACTAATTTCCATTTCAAATCCCTTATTACCATTAACATGGTTTTCATCATTTTATTCGTTCCAACGCATTACATTTCGCGTCGGAACTCGTATTTCGGATACAATCCGTTATTTTATTTATATCCTCTAGAATGGATATATATATTTATATATTCTAAGAATGGGTGTAAGTTTTACTTACCTCGCGTCCGCGCAAACATTCTTCGCATCCTTGATCTGTTTGACCCGTTCCTTTCCAAGCTCCCAACTAGCTTGTTTAGAGTCAAACTATATCATAACATCCATAAGATGGTTAGATTGGTCATTCTATACAATGGCCATCACCCTATGGTCCTCTCTCTCTCTCTCTCTCTCTCTTTTTTACACACTTATCAATCAAAGCATGTCATATTTTCAACAACTAGTTTTATACCATAAATCTTTTCTTTCACTAACCGTTTGACCCGTTAGTGAAGTTACTAATACAAACTAGTTAGTAAGTGATTTTAAACACTTTAAGCATATGACATAAAGTGTTATTTGTTCCCAACAATCAATACTTCATGCCTAAAGCAAGTATATACAATCCTATGCCTTTTTCTTGGTTAATAAGAACATTATTAATGTGCAGCGATTTTGTATTCAGCTGCTGTAATTGACTATTTTGACCCATTTAAGCTGAATTAGATCAACATGTTCAAAGATGGATCGTAGAACTCTCAAATACCTTTCTAGGCATATATGGTACGTTTTCTAACGATGTTTCTATGATTTTATATGATTTTTACAAAATCAGGACAGCAGCTTATTTTTAGCCTAAAACAGCAAGCTGTCTTTTTGAAACAGCCACTGAATTCGACGTTTTTGACATATTTAACATCTGAACCAAGTCATCATGTTAACTAACAAAATGCAGATTACTCAGAGACCTTTCTAGGCATACAAAGTACACACCCATACGATTTTTCTGTGATTTATTGTGAATTTTCAAAATTCAAGTCTGCACCATATTTATTAAGCATTTCATCGAACACTTGGCGGGTTTCGCATTCAAGATTAGTCTCTAACATATCTCTTGAACACCTTACCCTAATTTTATCAACATAACATTACATAATGCAATTCAAGTCATGTATGAGCATAAATTCAAACACCTAATTTGTTCAAGTGTCTTCATGTTACTACCATATATGATGATTCTAAACATGATTATATTATAAGTTTCATCATATTAGTAAAACCCACTTATCTAAGTGTGGTGTTTCATCCAAGCATTCAATCATAACAAAACATGTAAAATTTTCACTTAGGGTTTTGTTCCTAAGCAAGTATACATCACTAATTCGGCCGTAGCCTCTACGATTCATACATAAATCGCATTTTATGACTTTCATCAATTTTCACAACTCTATTAACATCAAAATTTCGACATACCTTAAGATCCTCATGCTTAGGTGATCACGAGTTTGTGTTCATGCACTTGATTTGGCCCTAATTCAACCTTCAATTTGATGAATTTGAGCTTGAACAAGGGTTTTGCCTTGTCCCTTGTTTCTCCTGGACATTTACACGCACACACACACACACTAAGTGTGTTTGTTGTGTTTTATTTTTATTTTTTAATAAAACAAGTTTCCCACTTAGCAATATTAGTCCCTATAGTTTCAAGGGTTTATAAATGAGGCTATAACTCATAGTTTATCATTTAATTACCCATTACTAACTAGGTTAATTCTACCTAGTTAACTTAATGGGTTCGGGAAGTTAGAACTTGTTTTATTTTAAGTCTCGTTAACTCGGGCTTCTTTAATATTAGGTCACAACAATATTTTTTTTAAATCCTAATATTTACCGGGTTAATTTTTACCACTAACGGTATTTCACCCGTTCATTATTATTAATGTGGTTTGATTACCAAACCCGTTTTTGGGGCGTTACAATTGTTGATGTCGAAACCCCATAGGCTGATACATATAGACTGTCTCGTTAAGATTGCCCTGTAGAAACGCATTGGTAACATCCAGTTGATGAATCAGCCACGATTGTGACAAGGCAAGTGATAATATCGTGCGTATGGTAGTACGCTTTACGACAGGACTGAACGTTTCACCACAGTCCACTCTAATTTGTTGATTGCTTCCATCACAAACAAGACGTGCTTTGTATCATTCCAACGTACCATCCGAACGAAATTTGTGACGAAAAAGCCACATGCTACGTAAAACATGCATATGAGGTTGTCGTGGGACCAAAAGCCACGTCTTATTTTTAATAAGAGCATTAAATTCGGTGGTCATGGCGTTATGCCATTCCGTGTTGAACAAGGCGTCCTTTGGGTTTTTAGGAATAGGAATGATAGTTGATGAGTGAAGGTTTAGGATATGCTTTGTTTTACTATTCCGTCCATAGACCTGGTACGGATGGTTCGAACTAGAGGTGGGGGAGGGGGTGGAGGTGAATGGGAGCTGGAAGTAGACTGTGAAGTGGACGAGGGAAACAAGTTAGAGGATGGGCTGGAAATAGAACTAGTGGGGGATATATTTGGGCCGAGAGAGGAGGAAGATAGATATGGGCCGAGCGATGGAGGAGTGGAGGGAGATAAAAGTGGGCCAGTAGAGGGTGTAGGCTTTGGGCTGGAGGGAGGCGATGGTATGGGAGATGGGCCAAGAGGTATTGGGTTAGAGTAAGTGGTGGTGTCAATTTGGGAAGGGGATTCAGGTGAGGAAGAAGACGAAGCCGGATTGGTTCCGATATGGTTAAGATGAAGGGGAGAAGGGGTGTCTGTGAGAAAATCATACGAATGTAAAGAGGGCTTGGGATTGGTGGCGAACGGGAAGATAGTCTCGTCAAATATAACGTGTCGGTTGATTATAACTTGACGTGTGTTAAGATCGAGACATTTGTAACCCCGATGGTTGGTAGGATAGCCAAGAAAGACACATGGCATAGAACGATACTGAAGTTTGTGAATATTGGTATGTGGGATGAGAGGGTAACATAGACACCCAAAAACTCGTAGGTGTGAGTATGACGGGGTACGTTGGTATAGTTTGTGGGTTGGTGAAATGTTGTGAAGGAGTTTGCTAGGTAAAATGTTTTGAAGGTAGGTGGCGACCTCTAAGGCATGAGGCCAAAATGTGTTTGGTAAGGACGAATGGGCCAAAAGGGTGCGGATAATGTTATTAGTGGACCGTAGTTTTCTTTCGGCCTTTCCGTTTTGGGATGAGGTGTATGGACAGGGAAAACGAAAATGCATGCCATTTAAGTTGCAAAATTGTTTAAACATATGATTATTGTATTCCTTGCCGTTATCACGTTGGAACTGTTTGATCTTTCGTTCAAATTGGGTTTGAATCATGTTAGAGAAGGTGGTGAATATAGAGAAAACTTGAGATTTGTGTGTAAGTGGATAAGTCCATAAAAAATTGGAGAAATCATCAAGAAAAATAATGTAATAACGGTGAAGTCCAAAGATCGCTATGGATAATATCAAATGGCATATTCGTAATATTGGTAGAATCAATAAAAGGTAATTTGATATGTTTTCCAAAAACACAAGATTGACAAACATTATTTTTCAATGGTCCATAATTAATAAAGCTAGAATGTTTAAGAGAATGCAATAAAGACGATCCCGGATGACCGAGACGTTGATGCCATGTGTCTTGAGAGATAGCAGTGAGAGCGGTAGGAGAGGTGATCTTGGTGACTTGGGATGGATCAAAAGTGTAGAGATCTCCTGAGCTATTGCATCGTAGGATAGGAGTCCGAGTCTTGAGGTCCTTTACCAAAAAACCATACGGGTCAAATTCAATAGATAATTTATTATCGGTAGTAAATCGACGAACAGAAAGTAAGTTTTTAATTAGGGAGGGTGCGTAAAGGACTTGGTTTAATTTGAAAGGTGGGAGAGGAGGGGGTAGGGTAAGGTCGCCTTGTCCATACACGGGAATGGTTTTGTTGGTGCACTACATCTGTCGACTTCGTCTTGTATCGAGTCTTAGTCTTAGATTGTTAGATGAGGGCTCGTTTTTCGAGAAAACTGGAAAATGTATGTTGTTAGATGAGGGTTTCGCTTATAGAGTCATAAGGGGTTTCGCTTATATGGCTATTGATAGGTTCGCTTATATGGTCATTAGGGTTTCGCTCATGTGACCTGTACATTGGAGCGAAACCTCAAGCACTATATATAGGTGCTTATGAGCGAAACCATGTATCATTGCCTTGTATACCACGCCGAAGTGCTGCCGGTGTGAGATTTGGATGTAATCGTTGTCAAATCAATACGAAAAGGTGTTAAAAGTGATTTGCTAGTTGTTTCTAAGTCAGATACTTGTTTTCCGCACCTGTATCTGATCAAAACTCCTCTGAACGACTCGTTCAGGTCGAAACACGATCCTACAAGTGGTATCAGAGCTTCAGGAGGAGGAGTTCTGTAGAGACTTGCTGGATTTCATCATAATTTCTTACTTCTACACCTTCTTTCTTCAGTTCAGAAAGTTTTACCGGTCAAAATCAGCTCAAAATTTCACAGATTGTGCGTAATTGAACATAGACAAATCCCTGAGAGTTTGGCATTGAAATAAGAATTAAAAATGGACTAAAATTGGATCCGATTAGGTTTCGCTTATACGTATACCCTGTGATTTCGCTTATTTGAACACCCTAATTTCGCTCATAGTTACACAATTTAGGGGTTTCGCTCATTTGAACCATCAGGTTTCGCTCTTGTGACATAATTCTGGGATTTCGCTCAAAAGTTCATTAAGGTTTCGCTTTTGTGTCACTAGTTCAGTGATTTCGCTTTTGTGAACATTGCTATTTCGCTTTTAAGGACAGTTGTGTAAATTGTTGAAATCTGAAAAATGGATGAGGAATTTTACAACGCATTCGCTACTCCGGTTACCCCGATTACTATTGCACAGAACACAATACTCGAAAACGAAACGGGAACAATGCAAAAACCACCCAAACTCATGAACATTGAAGAATATAAGGGATGGGAAGGTCGTTTCGAAAATTGGGTACAAGCTAACTATCAAGACGCTTGGGAGTGTGTTGAAACGAAGTATGTGAGACCGTTAAACGACGATGAAGAGGAAGTCGCGATCAAAGATATGAGTGCCGATGACAAAAAGAAATATAAGAATGAGAAAATGATGTTAAGTCTGCTACAACAAGCTGTGAAAGAGGATATTATGGTTTTATTGCAACATAACGGAAGTTCTTATTCTATCTGGAAAGCATTACGTTCAAAGTTTGTTGGTAGTCAGGAGATGGTGAAAAATAAGAAATCGTTTTTGAAAAAGGAGTTTGATTTGTTTAGAGGATTGAAGAAAGAGAGTACAAGACAGTTCATTGAAAGATATTGCAATTTGTTAGTGAACATGAAGAGGTTAAGCATCAACAAAGACAATGAAGAGTTAATTGAAAAACTTGCGGATGCATTACCACATGAAACTTGGGGAACATATCTGATGATGCTCAGGAACAAAAAGGGTTTTAGCACGTTAACCTTGAGCAAATTCATTGAAAAATTGGAAGCTCGGGAAATGGAACAAAGAAAGATTGTCCGAATGAAAGATTTCGATGGTGAACAGGATATTGGATTGTATTACAAAGCAGGAGTGAATGAGAGGTCTACAAATCTATCTCCAAAAATAGAAACTGCTTAGAATGCCAAGAATTCTTCTGGAGGTTCATCATCAGGATCAAACAGCAAAACAAGTTTCACATCATTTCCGTCTTTTGATCCAAGCATTTCAGCAACAAAAAATGGGAGAAAACTTCAGTGCAATATTATTTTAAATCTTGAAAATGATCAAGATTATTCTGAGGAAGTTGCTAAAAACCACATGTCTTTATTGGGAATGGTTTTAGAATCTTACAGTTGTTTTGTTGCAGGTCGTATCGGGAATCCAATGCTAACTAAGGAAGATTACGACCAGATAGATGCTGAAGAGATGGAACTGATGGACATAAAGTGGTGTTTGGCAAGCATGTTAAGGAGAGCTGAGAAATTCAAGCAGATCACGGGGAGAGATGATCTTCGTGAGGCGAATGTTTCTACTTTAGGTTTTGACAAATCTAAAGTTACTTGTTTTCGTTGCAGGGAGAAAGGTCACTTTAAGAGGGAGTGCACCAACCGCGAAGCAAGTAGAGCTCAGAATCCTTTCAACAACAACAAAAATGATTACTATCGAAAAGCCATCTATCATCAAGTTGCTCAACAACCATCTCAACAACATCAACATCAAGCACAACTGCACATGGAAGACCCATAATTGAAGATTCTGGAAAGAGAGCTTGTGTGGTTAATCAAGGTTGTTTGAAGAGAAATGATGGTAGTGCCTTGGTAATTGATCAAGATGATGAAAAGTTACACGAGGGTTTTAGCTGGGAGAATTTCTCTTGGGATAACTATATTCCTGATCAAGCTACAGCTTACACAGCTTTTGTTGCCAAAGTTGAAGAAGAAAGTGATGATGATACTGAGTATTATGCCAGACAAATGGAAAAACATCTGAAGATGATGGCAGAAAGTGATAGTGAGGATGAGAAGGCAAAGAAGAAAAAGAAGAAGGTAAAGACACCGGCTAGCAGTGATGATGAGACAGTACCGGTAGTGAGAAGAAAAATGAAAGAAACTCCAAAGTTCGAGATTAATGAAGAAGCCATTGCAAAGAAGAGTCCAATAACTTGTGAAAATTGTGAAGCTGTAAAGAAACAGAACAGTTCATTGATCCACAACATGAACAGATTGAAAGAATCATATGATGTGTTGAACAGGGCAATGAATATGTACAACGACACAAGTGAAGAGCAGGCTACAACAATGAAAACACTTCAGGGAGCTTTCATGGTCAAGCAAAAAGTTGTAAACAACTACATTGAGAAGTGTGCTGATCTAGAACAAAAACTGGAACTTCAGAGAATTGAAACTGAAAGAGTTAATCTTTTATTGAAAAGTTACTCATGTTCGTCTTATGTCATTGACAGGATTTATCCAATGGCTGAAAGCTTGAAGGCATTTGAAGATAATGATGTAACTGATGAAAAGAAAGTTTCAGAAGAAAAGTTTGAAGAAAAGACTCCAATGAAAAAGACCAACAAGAAGAAAGGCACTGTAGAGACGACATCTGGTAAGAAACAAGATGTCAGTTACAACAAGTGTCCACCCCCTCTGGAAAATGGATATTTGGCTAGAAATCCAAATGATGAAAGAGTCAAAAAGGCAACAAACTTACAATGGGAGTCGGAGTCGTCAGTCAATCTACCAGAAAGTATTGATGTCACGTTTACATCATCTGACACTGATCAACAATCTCAATTGATGAAGATAGTGGTGGATCATGTGTTAGAAAACGATGAAACAGAAGAGTCAAAGTCGGAGTCCGCGTCAGAGTCAAAGTCTGAGTCAAGCACTCCGGGTCAAACAGAAAAACAGGATAAAATAGTGTATGATAGAGAATTCCTGTTATCAAAATCTAATTTGGATGATGAACCGTTTAAAGTTGCTTACACTTTGAATGATTCTGACAAATTATATTCTGATGAGGAATTTCCAATAAGAGGTGTCAAAACTGAACTGATAAACAAGGTTTTCAAACTCACAGAAATTAATATTTCTGAAATAAAAGGCTTATGTCTTAATGAAAAACCTAAAAAAATACACCTCAAGAGTACAACAAAGATTAAACAAGAAAAAGGGTTATAGTTCTGGTTCTGGTTTCCAAAAGAAATCAAACCATAACGGTAATTTCAAAAAGAAAGGTTTAGGTTTTACTCCAACAGAAAAACAGAAAAATGAAAAATATGTTCGTGATTTTAAATCCAAAATGACATTTGTTTCAGGTACATCAGCAGATGAAGAAGAAAAGAAAGATTTCTGGAGGCAGTCAAACAATGAGTTCCTTGCAAAGAAGCAAGATGAAATGAAGAAGATGGGTGAGCAGAAGAAAGATACGAGAATCTGTTTCCAATGCAACACTGTTGGACATATTGCCAAAGATTGTTTTAAGGCAATACAATCAAAACAGGGAGCATCTCGTAAACTCAAAGAAAGAGTGGTTGAGTTTTAACCACCAATTGATAAAACAAAATTGTTTAAAAACTCTACATTTGAAATTGGTGAAAGTTCAAACAAGTTTTACAAGAAGAGAGCTAAATCTGACAACCAGAAATGGGTTGTTAAGAAAGCTACTGAAAGCTCTAGCGATGATTCTGATAGTTCAAAATCAGAGGAGCTATCTTCCGGCGATGAATTTGACTCTACAAAATCAGATGAACTACTAGTTGTTTCGAAAAGTGAAGCTATTTTAAAAGTTGAAAAATCAGTTCCGATTGTGAATGATGAGGATTTTCCATCACTTCGGGCTGAAAATTATAAGAAGAAAATTGGTAAAGTTGAAATTTCTAACCAATTTTATAATGACAAACAGGATTTTGATGCTAAGAAGGTCTTTAACCCCAAAGTAAAACATATCTTTGGCAGGATGATTGATCGAAAAGTCAAAGGGGTTAACGAATTTTATGAGAAGAAGAGGAAAGGTAAGAAATCGAGTGATGGTGACTCGGTGACACCCAAGGCTGGTCAGGCTTGGGTGGATATTTTCTTCGACTAAAAACCTGACTTGCCGGAGATCCCAAGTTTGTAATCATGGATCAGTTATCGGCATCTTTCTTAATATGTGTTTAAAAAAGGTTAAGCAGGAATTGCAGGAGCTCCCAGGTTGGTAAGCGAGGAGTAGGTATCGGCATCTTTCTTGAGGATTTATTCGGTAATGTCAATCATGCAAATGGTAAAAGGTTTGTTTGTGTTTATTTACGAGTAGTTAGGAGATTTGATTGTGCATTATTGTATATGGTAAATCAAGGACATTAATTTGTACTTGAATTTTCCTACAAGTGGTTGAAAGACAAGATGATGAACCACATCCCCAAATCTTTTATTGATCAACTTACAAGTGGTAAAATCAATCAAACTTATTTTCGGGAAAAACCATTTTGATTAATACAAACTTAAGTGTTTTGAAATCACAATGGGAAAATAGTTTGTTGATAGAGGGAGTTCTGATTGTTTATGCCAAGTGAATGGCGATTTGATGTGATTTGTTATCGGTTGCCAAGTTTTTGTACAGTTTGTTTTACATTTCATGTTTCAAGTAGGTCAAGAGCTTAGATAGTTTTCAAATTTCTTTAATGTGTTTGCATTTTAGGGGGAGTAGAAAATTTGAAAAATCCAAAAACATTAGAAAATTTGAAAAAGCCAAAAACATTAGAAAATCAAAATTGAGTTTTGTTGTGAAAAGAGGAAATGATAGTGCATCAGTAGGCTGTCACAACATGCTAAAGAATTGTAAAGATAAAATGTGATAAACAATCTCACTGCGGATGTGTCAGTAGGTTTTTGCACATTTAGTAGACTGAGACGAGATATAAATCTAAAAATCAAACTTGCTTATTCTGTGGGTTAACAAAACTGTTTGGATATATAGGTAACCCCTGAAATCTTGTTTGAAAGGTCCCTTATTCTGAGATACTAGGTCTTTATGCTCAGTGATATCTGGGGTATTTCCCGGGACTTCTGCTGTATGGAAGTACTGAGCTAGTCCCCGGATAATGCTTTCTGCAAATGCTTGAAACGTAGCATCGCCCTCAGCAAGCTGATGAAACAATAAAATTGATAGTTCCTGCTGTTGTAATCAAAAGATCCTCTAAAGGGGACATACCGAAAAGTCGAAGCCGTCATCTCTCTGCGTATACGGAAGTATCGACCTGAGCTCTCATGGCCCTCGCATCTAAACCTAAACAGATATCAGCTGTGGTATACTCACCTGTAAGACTGAATATTGGGATCTGGATACGGGAGTATATTCAAGTAGTGGGACACACGAATAAGTTAGTGTCTAAGACATTAATATCGTATCTCGGATCAGTTGAACTTTGTGTGAAAATTTAAGTGGACAAATATACTGACAATCTAGGTGAATTGTTTAGAACTTAAAATGAAATAAAGCTTAACGGTGTTAGTGACATGTCTCGTTAACTGATATGATCCTCTTACACGAACTCACAAAAATATTTTTTGTAAATATTTCTTTTCTGCATTCTCTTGCTTTTACAAGTGATGACAGTTATTTTCTTTCAGATAATCCAAAAAGATTTTTGGTGTGTTTTAGCATAAATTTTGAAAAATACAAAAAGATTTTCGACGACTGACATTGAAAAGCTGATTTTCAAAATTCAAGTGCTAAACATGATGAACAGATGGTTTGGGAGAGTGTGTTGTGTTGATAAGAAAAACGATATAGTTTCAAGTGGTTCATGAAAACAAGTTGATTAGTTTGTGATAATTTCAAATGGTGCCTATATGCTTAAATGTTTATCATAAAAATTATGTTTGTGGTAGAGTTTTATGCAGGAAAAGTCAACATTTGAGGGGGAGTGCATGTTGATGATGATGAATTTAAAGTTGTCAAAATCTAAGAGAAGAAGTTTGTTGGTGATAAAAGAGAAAGAGATGAAGATAGATAAAGAGAAGCCCAGAGACTGATCAAGACTGAAGAAGTGAAGACACAGCATTGTCGTGACTCGATAGTCGACTCGTCAACATCTGAGGGGGAGTCTGTTGGTGCACTACATCTGTCGACTTCGTCTTGTATCGAGTCTTAGTTTTAGATTGTTAGATGAGGGCTCGTTTTTCGAGAAAACTAGAAAATGTATGTTGTTAGATGAGGGTTTCGCTTATAGAGTCATAGGGGGTTTCGCTTATATGGCTATTGATAGGTTCGCTTATATGGTCATTAGGGTTTCGCTAATGTGACCTGTACATTGGAGCGAAACCTCAAGCACTATATATAGGTGCTTATGAGCAAAACCATGTATCATTGCCTTGTATACCACGCCGAAGTGCTGCCGGTATGAGATTTGGATGTAATCGTTGTCAAATCAATACGAAAAGGTGTTAAAAGTGATTTGCTAGCTGTTTCTAAGTCAGATACTTGTTTTCCGCACCTGTATCTGATCAAAACTCCTCTGAACGACTCGTTCGGGTCACAACACGATCCTACAGGTTTGACCATTTCCCACAATAATATTGCGAATCATGCTATTATTAAAAAAAGACGAGAGTTTAGAGTTAGAAGTCATATGACCTGTGGCGCCCGTATCCATTGCCCAAGAGGGGTCATTGAGTGACATTGCATACATGGCCTGGTTGATGTCGGTGGGCATGTGAGTGGCAGCAAAAGACTGAGTTGGGCGAGGGCCTAAAATTCCCGCAGCAGAATTATTTGTTTTAGACACCGTGGGGTATGGGCAGGGTGGTATAGCGGCCCAATTTGCCCATTGAGTGGGCTGATTTGAAGCATTGTTTGGACCGGCCCATGGGGGAAAGAAAGGCCAAGGATAAAACCCACCATAATTGTTGTTGCCAAAAGACTGTGTCGAACCATTGCTGCCATAAAACATACCGCCGCTACCACGATTGTTGCCGCCACGACTGCCGCTGTGACGTCCTCTTCCGCGGTCACAACCGCGGCCCCGATCGGAAGTGTCTGCTCCCTGTTCCCTCTGCTCAGACTTGTCTTATCGCGATAGTGCGTGTCAACGGCAGCGTTAATTGCCGAACCAGCCGACTGAGCCGCGTGTCTGAGTTGGTTAAGTTTTCGTGATTCAGCCATACACAATCGTGACCGAGTGTCGTAGAAGTCCGGGAGGGGCTTCATTTGTTGGATGACAGAGGCGGTGTTCTCATATTGATCATTCAGGCCTGTGAGGAGTTGTAGGACCAGCTGTTCATCAGTAATTGGGGAGCCGAGATTATTCAGTTGATCGAAGATGACCTTGAGGGCTTGACAGTAAGCAGACATGTTCGGGAATTGATCAAGGTGCGTATGAGTAAACTTGTTGTTCAGGTCAATCGTGCAGGTGGCTTTATTGTCTTGAAAGATATTGGCTTTGGTGGTCCATGCTTCGTATGCAGTGGTGTCGGGTTTGAGAACGGTATGTAGAAGGTCGGGTGAGATAGTGCTGTAAATCCACTGAAGAACAATGGAATCCAGCCGTTCCCAGGTTTATGTGGGTGTCGATTTATCTTTCTCAGTTTCTTTGGCTGTGGTGGTCGAAGAAGATGTTTCGGTTGCCGCCTTGGGTTGCAGGTGATCATAGACAAGGTGAGCCTTGCACTGTATTTTAAACATCTCTGACCACGTGGTATAGTGGCCTGCTTCGATGTCGAGTGTGATTGGTATGAGGTTCTTGATGGATGTAACAGTGACTGCAGGGTGTGGGGAAGAAGATGAAGTAGACATGATGAAAGAGAAAGAGGTTGGCGCAGGGAGACGAGTGGAAGAAACAGGATCGGCTGCTAGGGTTTAGTAGAGGTTTGATACCATGATAGATGTAAATCTCTTGCCTCATTCTCATTCATCAATCGACTATATAAAGAGTACAATCCAATCTCCTATCTTGGAGAGGATATTTACATAACAAATATAATTGATCTAGTTTCCTATTATACAATTGTCTATTATCATCCACTCACTTTGACACTCTTCGGTGCAAGCTTCATGTTGCTTCGCCCGTTTCGCTTGAGGGGGCATGTTAGACAGCTAATCATTAGCTGGTTTAGACAGCTCATCACCAGCTTGTGTATTTTATATTTGGTATATATTTGACTGTATTGTAATTGTACCATCTCATTTTCCTTTTGTTTATGGCTCCTATATATGGGCTATCATATTATCATATTGTACAGAGAACATATCAATCAATATAGAAAAGTTCTTCACATCTGAAGGGTGAGAGGGGCACTCCTCTCTTAGGGGAGTGACATCTCTTACACACACCCGATCAGCACGCGCCACGTCAACTCCCCTCTTAAGTCCCCATTTTGCACTCAAACGTTGGCATCAGTCCACTCACACAATTATTTTTTTATAAAAAAAGAAGAAAAAAATATGATTGGTGTAAAAAGGGTGGACCCACATTAACAACCAATTACCCCCTCTCTCTCTCCTCTCTCTCAAGCGGTGACCACTTACCGAGCCAAACACAAACCGCGCGGTAAACCTTTGTTGGTGGCGGTGTACCCGCACGGTGAAAGGAGTCCCCGCATGGGGTCACCGCAGGTGCCCCGTTTACCCTAAAGTCAAACAATTAGAAGGTACAAGTTGGCCTGACATTGCGACACCCCTACGAAACCCTCACCCCGAAATAAATTAAAAAATTTGTGCAATTTCTTTTTTCAAAATAATGGAAAGTGATACAACTTCTTAACAAGCCGAGATAAGCCATCTTCAGCTTTCACTCGGACCACACTTAACCAAGTTTGCTGATCAGCTAGGCTTGTTTATTCTCATTGGTAAGAAATTTGAGGTTAAGCTTCGGATAAGCTTGAGCCAGCTCCATGCTCGACAATCCGCTCTAGTATCAAATAAGGTTAGAAGCATATGTATAAAACAAAGTGTGGTGGTCTATCTCTAATGAACACGAAGCGATGATGGATTTGGAGGGAGGCAAAACTCTGAGGAAATGGCGGTGACGAAGATTGAAAGTGCCGCACAACGACCAAAGAGAAACAAACATGGTCGTCGATCTCAATCTAAGCTATCTGGTGGTTAATCTCCCGTGAAGATCGAAGAACAAAAATTTGTAGGAGAGGGAAAGACAATTGAGAATGAGCGAGAAGAATAACTGAGAAAGAATAATTAGGATTTAGGAGGAGATATAATTTGATTAGGTTTTCTTTTCTTTATTATCATGGTTGTTCCAATAGTTAGCGGCTCAACAATTTACAATACCTTATGAAGTTTTCATTTATTTTATATGTTATCAAATTAAGCCTCGGGCACTTCTCTCCGTCGCTTTTGCCGCATGATATTACTTGATGTCGGCCCTCTTCACCCATGTCCCCCTTGTGTAACGATTTTCGTTCTCTTCCTTACCCTCTTGTGATGCCCCGGGGAAGCATTGTACCCATGTATATATAAAATATATATACACATGCACACACACATACATGCTCTCTTGTCATGCCTCTTTCTGCTATATATTGTTGGGGCCTCATATCCGTCGACGCCATTTACCACCATTTTTTTTGTTATATTGATCGTCTTTTTTTTCAAGACTCTATGTTCTTATTGCACCTACATATTCATCGTTTTTGGTTTATAAACAAGATAATTGTCAGCGAGTTTTGAGGCACGAGCTTTTGAACAGTCTTGTAGCATTAAGCTAAGACAAACCAGACATCATATGAGATACTCGAAGTTGTTGAATTATTGTTTAATATCTTGATCAACAATTTAAACTACACTCAGCTTGATTACAAGCTTCTAGCTGGGTCAGTTTGCTAATGGCACTTTGAAGAAACACTGAACTAATTAAGGTTACTAATCAGTTTGGTTTATGTTCCTATCATAGTGGTTAATCTTCTAATGAGTATTTGAGCTCCGACTTGATGTGTGATCCTGCAAAACAGAACACCGTTACTCGTTAAGAGGGGAATGTGGGGGTTTCCCTCTTAACCAGGCTCCGGCGTGAGAATAAGCAACTGTTTTGAGAGTAATTAAGTGCTAAGAGTGAGAGTAGAGGGAATGAGATCCTTTAACCTGTGGAATGAGGTCTCTATTTATAGCCGGAGAGGTGTAAGGGGATATGGGCTGATGGGCCTTGGGCCGGAAATGGACAGCATAGCGGGTATGCTCCTTGCCTTGCTGGTGTCGACCGTTTAGTGGCTTCTAAAAGTTCTTTGGTGCTGGCGCACCTTGATTGGAGCCACGTGTCATTGTTGTCGGCCCTGCTGTCTTTCTGCCATCAGCAGACAAGTGGAGATCGTGGGACAGTTGTCTCCGTCCCCTGATTGGTGCCACGTAGGCGTCCTTATGTACTTATCGTCAGGCGATCGTGGCGCACGATTGACCAGACCCTGCTGGACGCTCATTGGCTCTTTTCACTGCCACTTGTACCTTGTGTACCACTGGAGGTAGCCTTGCGCCTCCCTCCTGTGTGGTTCTTGTTGGGCATGTAACTAACCCGCGCGTGGTTAGTATGCCCATGTGTTCCTTTATTTTATGCTAAGTGCTGATATCTGAGCCTCTTGAGGGCTAGGCCTCGCGCCACACAGATCGAAACGTAGTGTAGATCGCGCGAGGCTCTCAGTAAGAATTATATTAAAATAAGGAGTATGGTCTCACGCGCAACCTCGCCTGAGGTTTGCGCGGCTTTTTGGGACCATACCCCTTCAAGTCCCCCCAGTCCAGTGCTGCACCATGCGCAACGCAAGTGGTTGGAGCTCTGGACTTAGAAAAAATGAAAGTAGAAGGGGAATGCTCTCTGGAATTTGGTTGGTGTGGCGCGTTGTAAAATTGTTGTTTTCAACTGCGCAGCTTATCCAGGCAGGTTCCAAGTGGTTCATTGGGTATCTGATCGGGCGCGAGGTGTTGCTGAGGTGATGTTAGCTTGCGCGGCCCTGGTAACTTTTCCCTGAAGTTACTTGTAATTTTATGGCGGGAAACTTCGAAATTTGAACTCTGGCAAGTTGGTGGAATAAGTCGTTGAGTGCGACGTTTGAGTTGACCCCTGGCACGGGCGTCATCATGCCGACTGCGACGGTTACACTTCGTGTCAGGAGAGTGAGGCCCACGCGCGCGTGGTAACCGTCACCCCTACTTTTCCGCTTGACGTGGCAATCTCTCATTGGTTAGCCTAGCGGCGAATACGGCACGCTTACCCATCGCATTAAATGCGATGGGTATATATATTTGAAGAGATGTGAGACGGTTCTCACTTCTCTCTTCTTTGCTTTCTACTTTCCTCTCGTTTCTTTGAATCTTCAAGATTTCTTCAAATCTTCAAGAGTTCTTCAGATCTTCAAGTTTTCAAAAATTCTTGCTATAATAACTGAAGAACATCATGAGGCTGTTTCTATCGAAGAGGGTCCTGTTCCTGTCCTCAAGTGGGATCTCGGCCTATTTGAACAATTTGTTCGAGGTTTCCGGTTCCCACCGGAGTGGGACGCTCGGTACCCGGCTCCGGGCCAGACCGCCGCCGACGCACCGCCGGGTTACATTACCCTATATGAAGACTTTTTCCTTCAGGGTAACTTTAGGTTACCGGCGACTAACTTTCTGGGAAACATCTTGCACTTTTACAATTTCCACCTTTCCCAGATGAGCCCTCCTGGGATGGTTCGGGTTCGTCACTTCGAATTTCTATGCCACTCTCATGGTATTGAGCCGACTGTCGAGAAGTTCCGGGCTTTTTATCAGTTGCAACGAACGATGGGATTCTTCTCTTTTGCCAGCCGTGGTGCTGCAAAGAAGATCTTACTAAATCCTCCTAAGAGTTTTCACGATTGGAAACCCAAGTTTTTCTTCATTAGGGAGGAGGTGCTTCCGATTGCCATGCCGTTCAGGGACTGGACTGAGGCTGTTTTGAAGGAGGATCTTCCAATCTCCAAGCAAGCGCTGTGGTATCAACAATTAACCCCTACCCCTAATTGGGTGTTTGGGGAAAATGTGTTGGTAGCTGCGCAGATGAGTGACCGGTGGTCACCCGACAGCAAAGAGGTCCCTGTCTTGAAGATTGGCGATCAGGGTTAGTGACTTTCTTCCTCTCTTTTGATTTAAGTTTGCTTTTTCTTACATAATATATTCTGATTTGTAGATGCGCAACTATATCAAGCTGCCTTTGCCACTTTTGCTGGATCAATGGGCGTGCGTCCTTTGCGCGAGGATGAAGAGAACTGGTATGAGCAGATCAGGGGCAACTTTATGTACCCTGTTGCTGATGCATTTGCCGCCCCGCCGATTGCAACAGAAGGTGCGCACTTCCCTAAACCTCGTCCTTTGCGCTCTGTGACTCCTGCTGGAAAAGAGGTTCTTTATCTTTCCAGCGAGGAGTCTGTAGGGTTTTCAAACGGCGAGCTAAGTTCGCGGTCTAATATATTTGCAGGTGTGTTGCGCGACCTGGGGATTGACCCAGAAGAGAAGAAGAAAAAACCTCTGAAGAAGAAGAAAACCGTTAAGGCGGACTTGGAGGTGACCAGCAAGGGGGCTGGTAGTCGCGCAACCGCTGCTGCTGTTAAAGGTACTCTTCGCCTTTGACAGAGTGACTTAGACGATTATGTGATAATAAGTGACTCACTTGAAGGCTTGTCGCGCACAGCTGATATAAAGACTAGAGCGGGTGGCTCGAAAAGCTCTGGAAGCGCGGGTTCTCGTAACCCTGATGCTGGCGCGACCCCATCAGTTCATGAGGAAGAGGAAACCGAAGAAGAAGAGGATGTCGCTGCCCGGTTGGTCAGCAGAAAGAGAGTGAGGAGTGAGACCACAGCTGGTGTGGGCTCTGCGCCGATTGTTGACGTGCTACCCTTGGTTGGGAAGACGAGCAAACTGCGCTCTTTGTACAAGTTCTCTCCTGGTAAGCTCCTGATTTCTCTCCCTTTAGTTATCTTCCTTAATTATTTGTTTTATTTCCGCAGAGATCAAGAAGAAAACCCCTGAGAAGGGTGTCAAGTTCACTGAGCCAGAGTCGAAGAGGCCGAAAATTGCGATCAAGTCTTCTCAGACTGCTGGTGATGCGTCTGCTAAAGAGAAGCACATTGCTGAACAAGACGTGGCGAAGGCTGTTGACGCGCAGCGGAAAGCTGAGGAACGTCGTGAGGAGGAAGAGAAAAAGAAGAAGGCTGAGGAGGATAAGAAGAAAATGGCTGAGGAAGAGAGAAGGAAGAAGGCTGAAGAGGAGAGAAGAAAAAAGGCTGAAGAAGAGAGAGCCGAAGAGGCGAAGAAGAAGAGGGCCTTGGAGAAAGAGCAGGAGCAGAAGCAGGCTATGGAACAGCCTGTCAATGTTCAAGGGTTGGAGAGGAGGCAAGGGTCTGAAGTCGTCAAACCTTCCCACCCCGCGCATGCTGAGACCCATGACCGTTCAAAGATACATACTTCCAAGGGGTCGGGTCGGTATACTTCCAGTGGTGCGAGTTCTGGTGGAGCTGGGGGTTATAACCCAAACGTCATTGGGGCGAAGGACACCGTTGGTGATATATATTATAAGACTTATACCGAGGAAGAACGCGGTGATGCCCCTCACCAAGCTCCCTGGATTCTGAAGCAGAAGGACACATTTCAGGAATTCGGGCCCTGCCGTGATTGGTTCTTGAACTCGTTTACTCCTGGAGAGGTTAACCGGCAGAGGGCGAAAACCCATGAAACGTTGTATAGAACTTTCGTGCTTGGAGAAGCTAATGCTCGCGCCGCCAACCATCAGATTGTTCGCGAGTGGCGAACGATGGTCAGGGAGCGGGCAGACTGGGAGGGTTATCGCGAGCGGATGCTAAGGCGTATCGCTGAGTTTGAGAAGTCCAAGGCCATCTTTGATGAGGAGAAGGCCAAGTTTGATGCAGACAAGAAGGCCGAGGAATGGGGGCGCGAGGGCCTTAAGAATAAGCTTCAGGCTGCTGAGCAACAACTGGCCAAGGAGAAGGCCGAGTTCAAGCGTATCTGCGAGATGGATAATGAGCGCGCCTACGCGGCTCGTAATAAGATTGTTGATCTGGAAGCTAAAGTTGCTGAGTTGACCGCGAGAGTTGAAGATGCGCAGGCTGAGAAGGCTGCCAAGCAGCAGATGGAGGTTAGTCCACCATTTTACTTTTCCTTGCTATGTTGTTTACAAAATAGCTTAAATCTTTTGTCGCCTTTCAGGCGGAGTTGGCTGAAACAAAGGTGCAACTATCCAGCAAGGATAAGGATCTCCTGGCCAAGGATGTCGAGATCGCTGAGCTTAAACGCCGTCTGAATGATCAGATTGACAGATGCGAGTCCTTGGAGATCGACCTCGAGGCGGAGAGGGTTAAGGCTGCCACTGCTGAAGAGGCGCGTGCTGTCAGCGCTGCCGCTCTTAATGTCGCTCAGACCAACTACTCAGAGGCTCAAGGCATCGTTGACGCGCTTGTGTCTGAGGCTGAATGGATGCGCACTCGTGGAGTAGTGCTGGTAAGTTCGTACTTGCATAGTTTTGCATGCCTGATTTGCTAGCTGGTCCTAATATGCGGTTCCCGTGATAGGTTGCCAACTCCATCCTCAATGCTGGCGAGCTGGATCGCGCCGTGGCTACTCTTACGGATTCTGCTCGCGTAGTGGGTCATCGAGGGGGCTATCTGGAATGTACCCAACACGTTGAGGAGATGCTAGGACAAGAGTTTGATGTGAGCCATTGCTCGGTGACCGACCAGGCTAATGCTTCGCTTACGCGTGCTGAGGATGCTTATGACAACCTTACTATGCCCGTGATGGATTTGGTCATGGAAGCTTTAAAGAAAGACGACTGGTGTCAGCGCCTTAAGGCCATTCTTGATCCCCCAGTGACTGTGGAGTTATCGGATGAGGAGGAAACAGCCGGCGATGGTGGTGGAAATGGCGATGGCGATGGAAATGATGGTGATGATGGAACTGATAATGATGGCGATGATGATGGAAATCAACATGAACTAGAATAGGTGTTGTCGATAGGCTTTGTGCCTTGTAATTTTTTGCATTTTGACTGTACAATGCTGCGTTGTTGCGCATGTTTTATATGACATTAGTTATGTTTGTTCATTCCTGTTACAATTATTGCACTGTTGTCAAAAACTTAGGTTAAATTAGCTCGAATAAACGGAAGTCTCTTTAAGTAAAAAGGAACTGCCCGGTCTCGCGCTGTGCTCGCGAAAGACCTTGGAGGCGGTCTTTTGATAATTTCTAAGTTGCTGGAGTGTTTTCGCGCTAATCAGAAGTTTAACATGCATTTGTAACGAAAGAAGTAATAGAAAACATGTCGTATGCTTTCATTAATTCGGAAACGAGCGCTTAGGCCAATCATACATTAATTGCAATCGGCGTATAGCCATCATAGAAACGTAAAGAGGCGCATGGCCGAAGTAAGTTACATATAGCATTTGCGCAGTTGTTGCGCATTCCATGTTCGCGGTAGGATGTAGCCATCTAGGGTGCGTAACTTGTAAGCCCCTTTGCCTAGCACTTCGTGAATCAGATATGGGCCTTCCCATTTAGGTGCTAACTTTCCTGGACGTTCCGCATTTGATGCTTCATTATCTCGGAAGACGTATTCTCCCGGAGTGAAGGTACAAATGCGGACTCTTGTGTTGTAGTACCTTTCCAGTTGGGTCTTGTACTTGGCTTCCCTGATTCGCGCGATTTCGCGCCTTTCTTCCAACAAGTCTAAGTCAAGACGTCTCTCCGCTTCATTGTCGATTGTGTTGACCGTTGCTAAGCGCGGGGAGGGTAGGCCGACTTCTGTCGGGATAACCGCCTCTGAGCCATAGACTAAGGTAAAAGGGGTTTCGCCGGTACTAGTTTTTGGCATGGTTCGATGAGCCCACAAGATGCTCGGGAGCTCATCTACCCAGCCTCTTCGCTTGGTGCCCAGTCGGGCCTTTATCCCCTCGACTATGCATTTGTTCACGCTTTCCACCTGTCCGTTGCCTTGAGGGTGCGCAACGGACGTGAAAGTGTGTTCAATTTTCATCTCCTTCATCCAGTTCTGGAGGTCCTCTGATGCAAAGTTGGTGCCATTATCGGTTACAATCTTGAGCGGGAGGCCAAATCTGCATATGATGTGTTCCCAGATGAATTTGCGCACCATCATAGCTGTGGTCGACGCGAGAGCTTTCGCTTCCACCCATTTTGTGAAGTAGTCAACGGCCACTATTATGAATTTGACGGCGGCAGGAGCATCTGGGAAGGGTCCCACCATATCGATCCCCCACTGCTGGAAAGGCCATGCAGTGGATACAGGGATAAGATCGTTCTTGGGGCGCAGGGTTTTCGGAGAGTGTCGTTGACAGGAATCACACTTACGGATTTCCTTCAGGGCATCGACATGCATCCCTGGCCAGTAATACCCGGCGCTCATGATCTTTGCGACAACCATGCATGGTCCTGCGTGAATGCCGCAAATCCCTTCGTGGATTTCCCTGATCAGATAGTTCGCATCTTGGGGGTCCACACAGCGCAGGAGTGGTCCCAAGAAGGATTTTCGGTACAAAATACCGCCGTTCATTTCATAGTGTAGGGCCTTGTTTTGTATCTTCCTTGCCTCCGCCTTGTTTTCAGGGAGTATCCCCTCTTGCAAGTACTGGATTATAGGGGTCATCCAGGATGGTTGCCCCATTTCGATCACGTTGACTTGTCGCAACAACACTGATGGATTCTTGATTACTTCTATCCTTACATCTTTGGCAAGATGTTGGAAAGAAGTCGAAGCAAGCTTGCTTAAGGCATCAGCTGGTTTGTTTTCGGAGCGGTTGATGTGGATAACCTTGTGAGACTTAAATTGTTGGAGCAATTCTTTTGCCTGCTCCAGATATAAGGCCATGACTTCACCTTTCGCATCGTATATGCCATTGACTTGGCTGGCTATCAAGAGTGAGTCGACATGTGCTCGTACACTTTTGGCTCCCATTTTGATGGCGAGGCGTAAGCCTGCCAAAAATGCTTCATACTCCGCCTCGTTGTTGGTGTTTTTAAAGTCCAACTTGATGGCGTAAGTAAATTCTGATTCTCGGGGCTCACCAGGCGCAATCCTGCTCCTGCGCCATCTTCATTGGATGCTCCATCCGTATAAAGCATCCAAGTCTCATCAGTCACGTCTTTCTCAGGAGTCTCTATCAGCTCGCATTCTTTGATTTTATGGGCCGGCACTTCTGTGATGAAGTCGGCTAGGACTTGGCCTTTAATGGCTGGACGTGGCTTGTACAAGATGTTATGGCCTCCTAGCTCGATAGCCCATTTTGCCAGCCTGCCTGATGTCTCAGGCTTTTGTAATATCGTGCCGATGTGGAAATTGGTAAGCACCGTTATCACATGGCCTGTAAAGTATCTGCGCAGCCTTCGGGAGGCGTGTAGCAGCGCGAGGACCAATTTCTCCATCGTGGAATATCTTGTTTCCGGGTCAGTGAGTACCCTGCTGACGTAATAAATTGGTGTTTGGACTCCGTTTCTTTCCACCAATAGTACCGACCCTACCGCCCTGTCTGAAGAAGACAAGTACAGTAGGAGTGGCTCTTTCTCGAATGGCGCAGTTAGGGTAGGGAGTTCAATCAGACACGCTTTCATTTGTTGAAAAGCTGTCTCGGCCTCGGGTGTCCACTTGAACTCCTGCTTCTTCGCGGCGTGATTGGAGAGAAAACGATTAAGCGCGGCCAGTCGGCCGGCCAGTCGTTGCATCTCTTTGATGGTTCGCGGTGAGGACATTCGCTCTATAGCCTGTACTTTCTCTGGATTCACTTTGAAACCGCCGTTTGTGACAATGAAGCCTAGAAACTTCCCTTCTTCCATGCCAAATGAGCATTTGGCTGGATTCAGTTTCATATTTACACTGCGCAGTGAATTGAACGTTTTTTCGATGTCTTTCAACATTTGGTCCTCTTCGGGACTTTTAACCACTAGGTCATCGATGCAAACTTCGATATGCTTTCCGATGTCTCCTGCGAAGGTCTTGTCCATCAACCGTTGATATGTTGCGCCAACATTTTTTAGGCCAAACGGCATCTTTGTGTAACAAAAGATTCCAAGATCAGTTCTGAAGGCTGTCTTATCTTCATCTTCGAGTTTCATCTGAACTTGATGATACCCCTTGTAGCAATCCAAAAAGCACTTCCATCTATACGGCGCTAGCGAGTCTATCTTTTTGTCGATCTCAGGCAAGGAATAGCAATCCTTTGGGCATGCCTTGTTGAGATCAGTGTAGTCTACGCACATTCGCCATCCGCCGTTTGACTTTTCAACCATCACCGGGTTCGCAACCCAACTCTGATATCGTACCTCCCGCAAGATCCCAGCTTTGAGCAACTCGCATACTTGCTCGTTCATTGCTTTCGTTTTGTCTGCTCCCAAGATGCGTCTTCTTTGTACCTTTGGTTCAACGGAGGGGTAAGTGTTTAAGCAATGTTCGGTTATGTTGCGCGGGACGCCGGTCATGTCTGCCGGGGTCCAGGCAAATATATCCATATTTCGGAACAATAATTGCTTCAACTGCGTTCGAATGTCTGATGAAATGGCGTGGCCAATGGTCACTGTTTGCTCTGGGTATTTGCGGTTTAAGACCCATTTTTCGGGCTCGGTTGTAGAAACCTTCGCCGCTTTCGCTGGGCGCATGTCTTCAGTTGACATCACTTCCTTTTTGGCATAGATGATTGCTACTCCTGTCTTGGTTGGAAACCCTATTGCAGAGTGGGGTGTTGAAGTTACCATATTCAGCTCACCCTGGGTCTCCCTCCCAATTAGGACATCATGTCTCGATTTTACTGGCATCACCATGAAGTTCACATTTGTTGTTCTTGAATGTTTTCCGTAAGAAAGTGTGACGGGGAAACTGATCTGTCCGAGTGGGAAGAGCATCTTGTTGCAAAATCCGGACAAGGGATAATCGACTGGTTCGAGTCTCGCCTTGTCCTCTTCATCAAATTGGTTGAAACACTGCTCGTAAATGATGTCTGCTGTGCTTCCTGGATCAATGAATATGTATTCCGTTTCATAATGGCCGATGATACCGGTAATGACGACGGGTCGTGTGGCACGAGGACCGCCGCGCACTATCGGGAAAATGACCTGCTGCTCTTGCCATGAAGGCTCATATGGACGTTTGCCTTTCTCTTTCGTGCTATACCTAGGTCCGTTGACCATGTGAGTCTCTAAACTTCGGACCTTCTTGTGGTTCCCT
This sequence comes from Helianthus annuus, assembly GCF_002127325.2. Lineage (NCBI taxonomy): Eukaryota > Viridiplantae > Streptophyta > Magnoliopsida > Asterales > Asteraceae > Helianthus > Helianthus annuus. Next base: position 150,532,210 of record NC_035442.2, read on the forward strand.
TCATCATGGCGCTGAAGCTGACGAGTTTCTTTGCGCACGTTTTTCACCAGATGGCTTAGTTTACCGCTTTTAAGTGCTCTCTCGATTTCTTGGCGCAGACTGTAACAGTCATCAGTCAAGTGCCCTGAGTCTTTGTGAAAGTCGCAGTACAAGTTGGGGTCTTGCCCCTTTTTGTTTGTCATAGGCCTGGGAGCCTTGAAGTCATGATTCTCCGTCATCAATACTTCTTTCGGCGTTTTTGTGAGCGGAGTCCAGTGCTTGTCACGATTGTCGTCTTTGACCGCCTTCTTGTAACCGATTCGGTCAATCGTTTCACGCGCGTCTTCCCTGTAGCGCGGCCTGTCGTCGTGGCCTCTTGATCTCCCAGACTTCCAGTCGTTACTCTTGTATTTGTTGCGTTTGTTGTTGTCGCGCGTGTTTCCTCTAGAAAATCGATCTTCAGAGTAATAACTCTTGCTACCAGCGAGTGACTCCTCGGTTTGCGCGACGATTTTTGCGGCCTCCATGAGTTTATCCCACTCCTTTGGCATTCCATCTTTACCTGTGATAGTTCTAATGAGACTATCGCAGCGGATGGCCTTCTTAAAGTGACAACGCATGAGTTGTTCACTGACGCCGCCTATCTCCAAACATTCCTTATTAAAACGGGTGATGAAGTCCTCCAACCCTTCACCGTCTCTTCGCCAAATATCTTCTACTTCGGCCGTGTCGCGCTAGTAACGACGTTGTTGGCTGAAGTAGCTCAAAAACTGTGTCTTGAAATCTACCCACGACTTAATCTTCCCAGGCGGAAGGCTATCAAACCAGGCGCGAGCCGCCCCGGTAAGAGTTTGAATAAACAAGTGGCACCACATGGGCATGTTCCAACCTCCCATGCAGCCTACACTTGTGAATGTTCTGACGTGATCATCTGGATCAGTCAATCCGTTGAATTTCCCGACAGTTGGGGGTAGTTTCTCTCGTGAAAGCGGCGCGAGTGCAATTTTCGGTATGAAGTTGGAGTGTTCCGCAGCTTCCGCTGGTCGGTACGCCAGGCGGAAATCTCTTTCAGCTTCTTCTGTGTACCCGATGTGCTGTCTCGGCTTAAAGTACTCGTGGTTTTTTGGCAATCGGTTAAAGACTGACGAACCCTCGTCATCTACCCAAGTCGGATCGTTTGGATCTGTCTCTTCCCATTCGTTGTTCATGTTGCGCGGCGTGAGCCGGCTGTGAACAGGGCCTCGTTGGAGGGTTGACGGATAGTCGTAATAACTATCCGTTTCCCCTCTTGTATCGCGCGTGTCGTGTACGCTCAAACGTCTGGTAGGGGGAGGCCTGTTTATCCTGCCTTGGAGATTTGGCGGTGGAGGCATCTGGCGCGCTCCTTGACTTGGGGGAGTGACTAAGGACGGTTCTGCCGTCAAAACTGCTTGTTGCGCAATCAGCGACTGGTACGCTGCATTGATAGTGGCGATGTTTTTGGCATTCCACGAGGCTGGGGTTTCGCCTTCTGGTAGGCCTAATAATGCCGAAACATTCTGAGCTGGCGCCGTGTTCGAAGGTCCTTCTCCGTTGTTCCCTGGGGTGACCACTTGAGTGATGCGGGTGACGCTCCTGCGCGGGCCCCCAGTATTTGTTCCGTCGACCTCACCAATTTCTTCGATCTGTTGGGCTTGGAAGTTTTGGATTCCTTCGCCCAACGCTGCGTTAGAGTTGGCTCCGAAGCCGAACTCTGGAATGGTTCCTTGACCAGTCATGGTCGAAGGAAGAAAAGGTGTCAAAGGCTCAAATAAAAGAAGATGAAGGTGGTTATAGAAAAAACCGGTGAGCGCCAATGAAGAAACACTGAACTAATTAAGGTTACTAATCAGTTTGGTTTATGTTCCTATCGTAGTGGTTAATATTCTAATGAGTATTTGAGCTCCGACTTGATGTGTGATCCTGCAAAACAGAACACCGTTACTCGTTAAGAGGGGAATGTGGGGGTTTCCCTCTTAACCAGGCTCCGGCGTGAGAATAAGCAACTGTTTTGAGAGTAATTAAGTGCTAAGAGTGAGAGTAGAGGGAATGGGATCCTTTAACCTGTGGAATGAGGTCTCTATTTATAGCCGGAGAGGTGTAAGGGGATATGGGCTGATGGGCCTTGGGCCGGAAATGGACAGCATAGCGGGTATGCTCCTTGCCTTGCTGGTGTCGACCGTTTAGTGGCTTCTAGAAGTTCTTTGGTGCTGGCGCACCTTGATTGGAGCCACGTGTCATTGTTGTCGGCCCTGCTGTCTTTCTGCCATCAGCAGACAAGTGGAGATCGTGGGACAGTTGTCTCCGTCCCCTGATTGGTGCCACGTAGGCGTACTTATGTACTTATCGTCAGGCGATCGTGGCGCACGATTGACCAGACCCTGCTGGACGCTCATTGGCTCTTTTCACTGCCACTTGTACCTTGTGTACCACTGGAGGTAGCCTTGCGCCTCCCTCCTGTGTGGTTCTTGTTGGGCATGTAACTAACCCGCGCGTGGTTAGTATGCCCATGTGTTCCTTTATTTTATGCTAAGTGCTGATATCTGAGCCTCTTGAGGGCTAGGCCTCACGCCACACAGATCGAAACGTAGTGTAGATCGTGCGAGGCTCTCAGTAAAAATTATATTAAAATAAGGAGTATGGTCTCACGCGCAACTTCGCCTGAGGTTTGCGCGGCTTTTTGGGACATACCCCTTCACACTTCCTAGCTAACATAAACACATATGAATCTTGATTGCCTTTGACATCATGTCGGTATATAAATATATTTGTAGAGAACAGTGTTGATTCTTGTTTGTTGTGTAGCAGCAGCTGGGGATTTGAAAACTATTATCTTTCTCCCCATATATTGTTGTTGGACCAGACATATATCATATTAATAAAACGTTTTCTTTTTATTCAAATATGAAGATGTCAGTCATGTTGTGGTCGGTACCTGAGTTGCACAAAGTTAGTATACGGATTGTTTCTCTTTCCATCTCATCATGAAAACTGTGGGCCCGCCATGTGTTTCGACTCCGACACGTGCATAGCCATGACATCTAAACTAGCTAGTTACTAGTGTATACTATAAATATTTGTTTGGTGGGTCAGACTCAGTACTTAGGTACCTTGGAGAGCTTGAAAGGGTGCCGTCGTTATTATTGATTTTTGTTTGTAGTTTAATGGTGAAAAGTGATTTACTTGTTACTATATATAGTATATACGCATGCACAGGTCATAAAACGAAGTGCCTAATGCGCCACTGCCTCAAATAGATTTCAGTTATGACAATAATATCCTGAAGCGAAAATCTCCAAGTTGACCTTAAAATGAACCGATTATACCATCAAATCATTATTATTTTAATAGACAAATCTAAAAACAGCCAACCAAGAGACGCTAAACAGGAGCTAAAATGGCTAGTTGTTAACTTACACAAAAACTCATTGTAAAGTACCAAAGGATTCACATAATACCTTGTCAGATTGAAACAAGTCTAAAGTGTGGACTAAGAGCATTGAGATCCTATCCTCTAAATTATGTGACACATAGTTTTTATATTATAAAAAATGGTTGTAAGTTGCTGAGAGTAAATGAAAGAGTAAATGTTATTGTTCATCTGTATATTTGAAGGGACATTGTTCACCCCGTATAATTTTTTAGTATATCTCGAAAATGGTTGTGAGTGGGGGAGACAGAAAATGTAATAATAATAGTATAAAAAATATTATTTAATGGAAAGGAAAAAGAAAATATAGTTATTTTTAGTGTAATTATATGATAGAAAATGATAGATAGGATATGAATGCTCTAAATTATCTAGCGGCTAGTATTTGGTCTCCCATTTTAGCCGCCAGCTTATTTAGTCTAGGCTTTTTCATCCGCCAGCTGAATTTTGCTTGCGCTTTTTTATTGGTTTTTCTTTTGGACCTCATTTTACTTTTCATGGTTTTTGGTACTCGCTAAATCTTAGCTAGCAGATTTTGTTTGGTGTTGTTAGATTGTTTGTTGTTGTATTTGTCTATTTTTTAACGGTTGAATATGCATATCTATTTCTTTAATTTTTAAGGCCAACTTTTTTATTCTAGTGTTTTTCATAGCATGAATGTTTTGTACTTAAGTCAAACAAGGAAACGTAGTTTCTAACCTAGAATAGGTTTTCTTGTTTTCCAAGAGTCTTGTTTAGTATACATAGTTTTACGCAATTCAATATATGGTGTGTTTTACGATTTGATTATTGTAATAAAAAAAGTCGAGTGTTTAGGCGGATTTTCCAATATCTGGCATTGGAGCTTGGAAACCAAGCGGTCAACCAAGAAGGCGAGTGATGAATTGGAAGAAGCGGAAGAAGAAAAGAAAAAAAAAAAACGGAGTTGTACGGTGAGAAAAAAACTTAGAAGTCTTTTAAATTAAACAACAAAAGGGTGTCGCAATTGGTGGATGACAGCGTGATTAGTGGTGATTAGCATGTGTGATGAAGGTTTACAATCAGTGATGACTAGTTGTGTTACACAGTGATGTGCCATCAGCAAGAGATCATTACAATCAGTGATGACTAGTTGTGTTACACAGTGGCGTGCCATCAGCAAGAGATTAAAAAAAAGAGGATTTAGACTTTGGGAGAAAAATCGACGGTACCATGATGACCTGAACTTCAACACCGTAAGCTATAGCGAGAATCGGCACAATACCCGAATTGTGTCGACGTAGACTTAAACCATTCGAACAAGATTGCAACATGGGTTCCACTCGGTGTTATTCTTAAATATATTGTAAAATAGTGATGCCTATAAAGTTTTTCCCGTGCGATGCAGATGAATACCGATTCGATACTGGTAATGCAAAAATATTCGCACGTACTCGATAAAAAATTGCATATCCCTAGTTTACAATAAAAAAAAACACTTCAATAACCATGTTTTAATATTTTAAATACGAAAATATTTAGTAAACATAAACATAATATACAAAAAAAAAAAAATTAAGATGAACTTACTAATAATGCAAGCACATACAAAAGCCATTTGTAATTTAGTGTAGGTACTAAAAACAATGAAACCGAAAATGATTAGAAACACAAAGCGAAAACTGTACCAATGATAGTTGTACCACACCGGTTTAGTACCATAGTGCAAAAACACCGAAAACGACTCGTATTAAAATAAAAAAAACACACCAGTTGGTACATTTTTGTACATGATATTAACACCAAAGTATTTAGTTTAATTGATAAGAACTGATTTTGAAGGAATTTGACCCAATTCGGCTAACTTATATAACTAAGCTATATAAGTCAACCGTACGCGTATAGGCGGCATCGGGTGATCAGATGAGTAAATGTCAAGTTCATTATGCCAAAACATGTTTAAAATATTACCACATAAATAGGTACTTCAATTTATGTGTTCAATATGTCTCAAAAATCATTTTATGCCCAAAAGGGCATTTTGGTCAATATTTAAGGCATAATATAAGAACTTTCATAAAACCCGACAGTTGATTATGATCAAATGGTATAACCTCAGAGGGTTATTCCATACATTAATATGATCATAATACAACTTCAAATCAGTAGCTAACTTAACTAAAACGGATTAGAATCGAAAGTCAAAGCAGAAGTCAAACTGCTTGACTTTCGGTTACGAACCGAGCTATAAGCAGGAAATGACGAGTTGGACATGATCTAACATGTCCTAATATGTTATACTAATTGATATAATGTCAAAAATTAGTGTTTAGATGTTTAGAAGTTCATTTAACTTAATTTCAGAAAATCTGCGTTTTGACTTTATTTTATTATAACTTTGACCCGTCATTTGACCAACTTAACGTGATCTTCAAAAGGTGCCCTCGTATGGGATTATCACCTAAATTATTACGATCACGTAACCATATTCGATTCGAACATTGGCTTGACCGTAATGGTCATTACCAAAAGTCAAAGCAAAAGTCAATTTGCTTGACTTTCGCCTAATAACTTAGCCTAGAAGGAAAAGAACTAGAAAGAACACTTACAAGTGTTCAAGAGGAAGATTATACTTCAGTAGGAGGCCTCTATAAGTAGAAGCAAACTCCAGATGTGATTAGAGAGAAAGAATTGTGAATGAGTAAGTTGAAATGGTGCAAGATCACCTCTATTTATACTTGTTCAAGGATCATAGGATCATGCCAACTGTTAGCATTGATTTCCAGATATGTATTAGTGTCTAGTGAGGTGTTTGAAGTAGAAGGAGAATGGCAAGTCGCGACATATGTGGCATATGCAGCAGGCTGCCATGGCAGGCTGCTAAAACTGCCAGCTACACCCCCTTACGAACCATAAGGGGTAAAGGCTTACGGTCCGTAAGGACCTTCATGCGCCCATGGTTTCAAATTCCTTATGGTCCATAAGACAAAGGTCTTGCGGTCCGTAAGGGACTACCAGGAACAATGTTAATGCCTGCCTTACGGTCTGTAAGGCATATGCCTTGCAGTCCGTAAGGATCACTCAAATGCCAAAATTTTGGCATTTTGTCACAATTGGACCCTCCACATCCAATCTTCCACAATTTAACATATTCAGTCCCTCTCGTCCAAATAATTTGGCATATTTGAGAGTTGATTGGACATATGTTGACATATGATTTGATATGAATTTCTGAGGTGTTACACAAGCCTAAATTATTGGCAATTATTAACGTGTTTTGGTCAAAAATCACACAAGGATAATGTAACCAAATCTGATTTTTGTGAGGTTAGATGCTTGGTTAATTGAACAAATGTGTAAACAACAAGTGAATGAAATGAATGATCGACACAAGGATTTATACGAGGAAAAAGCCCTTGATCAATGAGTGATCTTCGGCATAAAAAACCTCGGGTGATAGAAACTACCGATCACCAAATATATTAAACAAACAAAGTTTACAACTTCGGATGATAACAAGCTTGGTACAAAGATTGCTCGTGTGTAAATGTGTGTAATCGCTAAGTGTTTGTAGAGAGTTCGAGTGTTGTGTATGTGTGTTGCTAATAATGCTAAATGAAGCTTGTTATCCCCTTTAAAATTAGAAATTATCTAACTAACAAACTATTCGAAATTGGTGCAAGCTTCCCCACGATCACCATAACGGTCATAGAGTCATTGCACGTGCAGAAATATCAAGCATATTCCCCTAGAATCTCGGTTGGACCAAGTCTCATTCGAATATACCTGCAAAACAAGTTCAAAGATGATGGAAACAATTGTTAGTATAGGATAATAATGAGGATCATGGATCCTTAGCTTTTCTGCAGCATCTTCTGAGGATCCTTAATTCAAACTAAACTGAGGATCCGTGATCCCGGACACACTTGAGGATCCGTGATCCATATGCTATAAAATTCTATCCCTAACAATTGCCCCAAACATGACTAATTGATATCCGATTAGATAGTCATGTTTCAACATTTCTCGGACTAGCCGTTACAAAAGGATATAGCCGTTGCAGTGCTGATGTCAGCGATAGTCATCACCTGCAACAATAATCATTATAAATAGGTTAGAGATAAGGATCAAAATCTGCATTTATATTCGAGATCCTCTCCTTTAAATCCACATTCGAAGATCTCATCAGGTAATTCCTTCTCACTTTTCTATTATCTTATTCTCCCTGATCCTTTGTTCTTCAAAAATTCATGGCGAAGATGAGCACTCGTTCTTCCCCCGCCAAGAATCCTGATCACAATAGTCCACTAAAGAGTCAGGGTCTAACCAAAAACCCTTCAATGGAACTTTGTCAATTCACTGATCCTGAAGTTGGTCAGTTTCATCCCTGTTTTCTTGATGGTACCATATTCAGACCTTTTTATTCTTCAACCAAAAGTTACTGTATATCAGACACATGGATCACCTTCCCTACAGCCCCTTTCAGATAGGGTTCACTTATCCCTTCCATGTTCTCACACAAGGATTCTTCACACTTACCGCCCTTTGCTACATCCAAGCTATGCCGATGGTGTGGAGGGTCCTGCACACACTAGAGCACATCATAGAACAGGAAGGCATAGACATAGGGATGTATGAGTTAAGCCAACTATATAACCTTGTAAGCCATGGTTCCTACCGATACCTCTTCAAGTCCAAACCCCAGCAGCCTCACCCAATCTTGAAAAACACCAAGAATGACACCAACTGGAGGAATTAATTCTTCTTCGTGAGGAGGGACTCTATTCCAAACGAGAACCGACTTCCCAAAAAGTGGAACACAGATGGTATGATATAGGATCCTTAGACTAGGACAACGGTAAGAATCCTTCTTTTCTATTGAGGATAACTGATCCTTCCCTTTTGTGTATGCAACTATAACCTTGTCACACATTCAAGAATCATCTGTCACCCAAGAGAGAGTTGAAGCTTTCTTGTAGCTCGATCTTGCCATTAGAACATTTCCTCCAAATTCAAAGGATCTAGAAGACATTTCATCTACTTCCTACACCGTGTCAAGTAAGTATCCATATTTGTGTATATATAAATGTTTAATAATATAAGGATATGAATACTTATCTGAGTTTTATACTTGTAGGTGCTGCTAAATCCTCAAAGTCTGCTTCCAGGTTCAGCCTCACTAATCTTCAGGACACTGCATCCCCACGGTCCCTCAAGAAGGAGCTGGCTGCAAGCCAAAGCAATCCAGAGCCTAAAGGCCTGAGCACCAGGGGCAGGGGAACAAAAAGAAAGAAGCCTGCTGAAACCTCCGAAGGGCTGCCTCTGATGGGACGCCAGCTTCATGATTATGTCTCTGAGGTAAGGATATCATATCCTGAAATTATGTTCCTCTTAAGGATTTAGGATCCTGATTGTAGAAATCTTCCTTGTGCAGAAATTTACCGAAGTTCAAATCCTTCTAGATCAGAGGCTGGTTGAAGCTGATGAGAAGAGCCTGGACCTCCAAAAAATTGCCCTTTCCAAAGACAAAAAGATCTCCTCCTTGGAAAAGGACATCAACATGCTGCAGAACGAGCTGCTTCTTGCTGAGATCACAGCCCAGAAAGAGAGGACCGAGATCATGGAGGGAGCCAAACTCTCTGCCACTATCGCCATGCTGAAGATCAAGTTGCAGATGGCAAAGGAGGCTGCGGATCCTTCTTTTGACAGGTCTGAATAGGACTTGGAGGCATGGAAGCAAAGGCTAGTTGAACTTGGAGATGAAGATGAACCTGAAGAGGTGCTAGCTCTTGAAGGTGGAGGCAGGGAGGTCAAGGATCCTGCGGAGGGTGCAGCTGGTGGCAGTGGCAAGGGTGGTGAGGAGAAGGTTGATGAAGCAGCGAAGGTGTAGGCTGCGTAAATGGGCGATGATGGATATTTCTAGACGCGGCCGGAGCCCATTTTTTATGATTTGGTAGTTTGTTTTGTTAGTTATGATATTTTGAACAATGGTCTGTGATAACTTTGAACAATAGCTGTTAGGGTTAAGGATCACTGATCCTTGGACAATAGGGGTTAGCAAAGGTGGATGGGTCCTTCTGTTTGTAGAAGATGAAACCTTTGATGCCCCTCATCTTTTAATTTCCTGCACTCAATGAACCTTGTTAATATGGACACCCTTTGCCAACCCAAGTGGACAGGCCACGTTTTGCTCGTAGAAACTTGGGTTGGCAATTTTGACAACCTTTTAAAGGGTTAATCAGTTAAATAAATAAAACTTTAACTTTTGGCCATCTCTTGTGTTGTTGATTTATGTATATTTACTTGTCAATTGTCATTGCATAATTTTATCACTTACAAGTTATTGATAGAAGTATTAAATAAATGCCAAAATCAGTTTATGTCAAAGAATTTAGGATATAATCAAGGATCGCATATCCTCTAATCAAAGGTTTTAAAAACATATGATCTAGAATCATATATCCTGTTGTCAAAGGATAAGGGTAAGATGAACAAACCATAATAAGACTAAAGTTAATAAGGATCATACCAGAGAATCCAAGTTAGGATTCTATTCCTTAACACTTACAACTGTGTCAATCAAAAGATTAAATCTCATAGAAAGTTAGGATCCTGGATCCTTAACTCTTTAGCTCTGGAAACCTGCAATAGGATATAACTTGGGACTAAGCTAATTGCAAAGGAAAGTGTTAGTATCTGGGGACAAGCCCAACAATCTGGGGACAAGCCCAATAAGCTGGGGACAAGCCCAAAAATTGGGGACAATGTCACACACCGACCGCGTAAAACAACAAACCGCGACGGAAATGTCAGGGAGTGATGCGACAGAATTATTGTTTCAACAACCATGGCAATTAAAGTTTTGTATTAATAAGATTAAAGTTTACATTGTCTTAGAGTTCAAGCTAAAATAACATAATAACTGTCTTTTAAGTCACTAAGGCTCAAGTCCGCCTAAGTGAAGCACAAACATCATCATGCATTAGCACCTGAAACACATGCGAAAAGTAGGTACGTCAGCATAAAAATGCCTGTGAGATACATAGGTTTTGTTTATGCAGGATTCATGACTTGTAGTTTAAAAAAGTATAAAAAAATGTAGTCATGAACCTTGTAAAATGTTTTCCTTTATGAAATCATATGAAAATCGATATGGAAATCAAATGACAATGAAAGGACAATGCATGGTTAAATGAATAACCAAGTAAAAGTGAATTTGTATAAAATGTGTACTTTGTAAAACAATGTCATGTTCTTGTATAAAATGTTTCATATCTTGCCCAAGTGGTTTAGATAACGCAACAATGTATAATACAATAAAAGCACTTATATATAGGAAGTACCAGCGGCGTATCCACCATGCTTTTATCATATAACACATAGCCCCGTTACATAAGTCACTTATCAATAACCAACCAAAATATCATGTTAAATGTCAAAATGTTCATGTATAAACCATGTCTAATGTCATGTGTAACATGTATCATGTATAACCAATGAAATGCATAGCAAGTAGGAAATCATCTACTTAAACTATGTGATGATGTCAATGTGAAACAAATGTCATGTATGGTGAATAACAAGTAATTACTCAACCATAGGAAAATGTACAAAACAAGGTTTTTGAATAAACCTAAGTTTAAATCAAATGTTATGTTTTGCAGAAAACAATGCTTTATGATTACAAACATTTATGTAGTAATGTTAATCGCATACATTCAAGCCTTGCGACTGTGGCGACAAACCTTTAAACAAATTAAAGGTTCATCTAAGTTATGTAGTCGGATTCTGTCATTCCCAACTTCCAAACAAACCTAGGAAGTCGGAAACGGGAGTTGTCAATTCCTATGGTACCATTACATACTACCGAGCGGCGTGATCAATGTTAATGAATATATTATTGTGCCGATTAAACACACCAAATGTCATAACCAATGTAAGCATGCTATGAAAACCATGTACTAGTATGCTAAGTAAACATACATAGTAGAAATGTTCATGTAAAACAATGTGCTAGCATGCTCAGTAAACATACATAGCAGAAATGTCATGTCAAACAATATGTACATATGCTAAGTAAACATAGGCAACAAATGTGTAATAAAACAATGTGCTAGCATGCTTAACATACATAGCAAAACATAGTTAAAAACATGTACTAGATATGTACTAGATGAAATTAGCATGTTTATGTCATAAAAGCATGAAATGCACGAAAGTAACACATATGTACATGTGTATCACCCCAAAGTATTTGAGAACAGTAAAAGAGGGGAACTATGTACTCACTTGGGATTGCTTATTAGTCTTGAGAATAAGACCAATTAAAGCTCCAAGTATCACGGAATCAAACGGCACCTAATATAGGTAACTATGTTATTAAACGGATCCTAGATCGGGAAATAGGATAGAATGAGGTTCTATAAATCAAATGAGTATTTGAACTCATATGGTATGATTTAATAGACCTTACATTCTGATTTGAAAGTCTACCTAAGTGCTTTTGACCTGTTTTGACCCATTATGGTAGTATAAGCTACTAGAATGCGTCGTTTGCGTAAAACTATGTTCGGATGGTTAACTATGTGTTATGCCAAGTCTTACATGCCCAATTATCCCTAAACATGTTACTAAATCAGATTATATGTCAAAAATATGTTCACATAGGCAAAATACGGATTTTAGCTTCAAAAGGGAATTTTGGTCATTTCCTATGGGCATACAAGCTAACTAGCATACGACTAACCAATCCTATGTGAACATAAGGTATAACCACAGTGGTTATTCCCTATGCAAGTATGATCACTAACTAAGCTTGGTCGGATCCTAATGATTGACCAAACGGGTCGGGTTCGAAAGTGTAAGCGGTTGTTTAGAAAGCTTAACTTACGACCCTAAACAAGCACTAAACTAATAGTGATGAGTTAAACATGTCAAAACATGTTTAACCTACTTAGAAAACTGATTTGGTATCAAAACAAAGTGTTTTGATACCTAAAAGTAGTTCCGTTGCAAAATGCGTGCTAAAACGCATTTTGACCGAAACTTTGACTCGTCACTACACCTAGTTAACGTGGTAATCAGTAGGTATAATCACTAAGGATTATAACCATCGTGATTACAATCACGTTGCAAAGTTCAACCGAACTTTGCGTTGACCATTGACTGGTCAAACTGAAAGTCAAACACTGTTTGACTTTTTAAGCTAGGAAAGCAATAAAAGAATGAAGGAAGGTTACAAAGGGTCCTAGCTATCTTTTCTACCAAGAATAAGTTTCCAATCAGATTAGAAAGCTCCCCAAATCAGATGTAGAGGAGAAATGAGAAGAATGAGCAATGAATGAATGAAAGGTGATGGCTATTTATACTTGTAGTGAATTCATAAGATCATCACAAGTGTTTGTGTAGCCTCCAAGCAAGGAATCATGGCCCTACAAGTGTTAGGAACTGATTGGGAACCTTGGTGAACACTTAAACTTGCCCATCACACAAAGAAGTTACCATAACAGCCCCTGAAGTAACAATAGATTGCTGAAAAATGATTTCTGGTCGCTGGCATGTTCACACGGCCTGCGTAAGGATAGGGAGGAATCTTACGCGGCCCGCCTGGCCCTAACGGATCAGCAAAGTTTCACATATTTACAGTTCAGGTCCCTACATGTGTTCGAGTCCATTTTAGGCACCTTTGACCCCCGTTAAGCCATTTTCAAGGCTCTACAAGATCAATAAAGTTTAGAGGACTCAAAATATGCTCGGATAACCCTCGGATGTCGGCTCGTTTGGTCGTACGGTCACGTTGTTCGTTAAATTACGACGAAACTCAAACGGACGCGAAAACGAACCAAATGAAGCGATGAGTAGAATTTTTGCATGACGATCACTAAAATAAAAATATTTTAGTGTGTACAAAAATTTTGGATGTCCAGATGTGGCCAGAACGTAAGATATGCGCGAAAATGCAAACTTACGCCGTTTTTGACACTTTTAGCCCCTGTAAGATCATATAAGCATGTTTCGCACACCGAACCTATCAAAGCTTATTTCTAAGTGATGTTTAGGTTATATATGGTATGTTTAAATTATGATCATGTTCTGGACTGTACGTTTCCTTATGAAACGGTAGACTTTTGCAAGTGGACGCAAATAGTTCCTACGAGCGAATAAACCTGTTTTTGCCATACCAAAGCCTTCAAAACTTATTTCTAAGTTATGTAAAGGTTATTTAAGGTATGTTAAGTTTATGATGCTGTTCCGGAGTGTTTGTTGTGTTAAACTGATTACGTTTACGCACCAGTTCGCGTATAACTTCCCAGAAAGCGATATAGAGTTTAAAATCGATCAAAAATCAACATGTGCATAAAATCAAACATAAATAACAAACATTGGGATCAAAACACACTGTTTTATTAATATTGAATTGTTCAAAGTTTGTACAATGATATCACAAGCACAGATGTCACATTCTCCCCTACTTCAGGAAATTTCGTCCCGAAATTTATTTAGAAGAAACTTGTGAGAATAAATGAGGATATTTCGCTTTCATCTGATCTTCACGTTCCCAAGTAAACTCTGGGCCACATTTAGATTCCCAGCAAACTTTGACAATAGGAATGCGCTTGCGTTTGAGCTTTTTGACTTCACGGTCCATAATTTCCACAGGTTTCTCAACGAAGTGCATCGTGTTATCAACACGAATTTCATCAAGTGGTATGTGGAGGTTCTCATCAGCTAAACACTTTTTGAGATTGGACACGTGGAATGTTGGATGAACATTTCCAAGTTCAGGAGGCAACTCTAGTCTGTAGGCTACTTTTCCGATTCTTTCAACGATCTTGAATGGTCCAACATAGCGTGGTGCAAGTTTTCCTTTCTTTCCAAATCTAATCACCCCTTTCCAAGGAGATACCTTGAGTAGGACATGATCACCAACTTGAAATTCTAAGGGCTTGCGTCGTCGATCCGCGTAACTCTTTTGACGAATTCTAGCTGTCTGAAGGTTATCGCGAATCTTCTTGACCTTATCTGTAGTCTCTAGAATGAGATCGGGTCCAGTAAGCTGAGCTTCACCTATCTCATTCCAGCAGACCGGTGAACGACATTTTCGACCGTATAAAGCTTCGAAAGGAGCCATGTTGATGCTAGAGTGATAACTATTGTTGTAGGAGAATTCGATCAACGGTAGATGCGAATCCCAACTACTACCAAAGTCAATCACACATGCTCTAAGCATATCCTCCAGTGTCTGCATTGTTCTCTCAGATTGACCATCTGTCTGCGGATGGTACGCTGTGCTCAAATTAAGTTGGGTATCCATGGTAGATTTCATGGTTCTCCAAAAGTGAGACGAGAATCGAGCATCTCTGTCAGATATAATGTTCAAAGGAACACCATGTCGAGATACAATCTCATCAACATATAACTTGGCAAGCTTGTCAGCAGATAGATCCTCACGGATCGGCAAGAAATGTGCTGATTTTGTTAGACGATCAACGATAACCCAAATGGCATCATGACCTCTTTTAGTGCGCGGTAACTTGGATATGAGATCCATAGAAATGTTTTCCCATTTCCAAACCGGAATCTCTGGTTGCTCCAATAATCCAGAGGGATGTTGATGTTCTTCCTTAACCTTAAGACAAGTAAGGCATTTGGAAACATATAAGGCAATGTCTTTCTTCATACCCGGCCACCAATACTGGGTTCGAAGATCCTTATACATTTTGTCTGCACCAGGATGAATAGAATAACGAGACTTATGAGCTTCATCCATAAGCAAGGTGCGAAGATCGTCTATACTTGGGACCCACAAACGACCCATGAAATAGAAAATCCCAAAGTCTCTCAGTTCAAGCTCAGGCTTAGTATGACACGGTAACTCTTTACCCATCAAGTCTTGTGTAACACAAGTATGTTGAGCCTGAACTATGCGGGTTTGAATGTCAGATCGGACCTGAACACAGTGAAGCTTGACATGTTCCTTACGACTCAATGCGTCAGCCACGACATTCGCCTTACCAGGATGGTAGCGAATTTCGCAATCATAGTCGTTTAGGAGTTCAACCCAACGTCCTTGCCTCATGTTAAGTTCTTTCTGATTGAAGATATGCTGGAGACTTTTGTGGTCAGTAAACACTACAAACTTTGTACCGTAAAGGTAGTTTCTCCAGATTTTGAGAGCAAAGACTACTGTACCTAACTCAAGATCATGAGTGGTGTAGTTTTTCTCATGTACCTTTAGCTGTCTTGATGCATAAGCTATGACTTTGTTTCTTTGCATAAGAACGCAGCCAAGGCCTAAATTGGATGCATCACAGTACACAACAAAATCGTCATTACCCTCGGGCAAAGATAGAATAGGTGCATTGCAGAGTTTCTGTTTCAAGGTCTGAAAAGCTTCTTCCTGTTTGGATCCCCACTCAAAAGGTTTATTCTTCTGAGTTAAAGCAGTGAGAGGAACCGCAATCTTGGAGAAGTTTTCAATGAAACAGCGGTAATAACTTGCTAGACCAAGAAATGAACGAACCTCGGTAGGAGTAGTAGGAGTATCCCAATCCTTAATCGCACTGATTTTGGCGGGATCTACTTGTATACCTTGTTCGTTGACTATGTGTCCCAAAAATTGAACTTCCTTAAGCCAGAATTCGCACTTGAAGAAATTGGCGAAAAGCTGTTCTTTCTTTAGAAGCTCCATTGTAAGACGAAGATGCTGCTCATGATCAACTCGAGTCTTAGAATAGATAAAAATATCATCAATGAAAACGATGATGAACTTGTCCAAATAAGGCTTACAAACCCTATTCATTAAGTCCATGAAAATAGCAGGAGCATTTGTTAAACCGAAAGGCATAACTGTGAACTCATAATGACCATAGCGCGTACGAAAAGCTGTCTTGGGAATATTCTTCTTCGAGAACTCGAAGTTGATGATACCCAGAACGAAGATCAATCTGTGAAAAGCAAGTAGCACCCTATAGCTGATCAAAGAGATCATCAATGCGAGGTAGGGGATATCGATTCTTGATGGTAAGCTTGTTAAGCTCACGGTAATTGATACACGTCCTGAATGATCCATCTTTCTTTTTCATGGATAGGACTGGAGCGCCCCAAGGGGAAAAGCTCGGACGGATGAATCCTTTGTCAGATAGCTCCTGAAGCTGCTTAGATAACTCTTGCATCTCAGATGGTGCAAGACGGTAAGGTGACTTAGCAATAGGATTTGCACCAGGTACGAGATCAATGCGGAACTCAACTTGGCGTACAGGGGGTAAACCAGGTAATTCTTCGGGGAATACCTCTGGATAATCACGAACAACAGGGATATCTTGGATTGTCTTACCCTTGCCTTTATCCTCTACGACATGTGCTAAGAAAGCAACATACTTCTTGCGTAGATATTTGCGGGCTTGGGTACAAGACATAAGCTTAAGATCACTGACGGGTTTCTCCCCACGAACTTCTAAGATCTCACCAGTCGATAGCGGTATACGAACCAACTTCTCAAAACATACCACCTCAGCATGGTATTTGGATAACCAATCCATTCCTACTATAACATCAAAGCTCCCGAGTTGCATCGGTGTGAGGTCAATAGGGAAAAGATGGTTATTGAGATTCAACTGGCAATTTCGAAGAAAAGAGTCGAGTACAACAAGTTCACCACTAGCTACTTCTACTGTCAAGGGCTTTCCTAGTTTTGTTCTAGTCATCGCAAGCAAAGGCTCAAATGCTAAGGACACAAAACTCTAATCGGCACCCGAATCAAATAGAACAGAAGCAGGATGGTTGTTAACAAGGAACGTACCGTTCACCACTTCGTTATCCGCACGTGCCTCATTTGCATTCAGATTGAAAGCTCTACCACAAGCTGGTGCCTGATTTGCGTTTGCCAACCTCGGGCAATTGTTCCTGTAGTGGGTCAGATCCCCACAATTGTAACACGAACCAGGCGGAAAGTGAGGTCGTGCAGGATTCTGGGCAGGGTTTTGTACTGCTTGGTTTTGAGCCGCCTGATTTTGATTTAGAGAAAAACGGCAGGTATTCGCAAGATGACCAGACTTGCCACAATTTATGCAGATGCGACATTGCAATTGTGGCTGGTGGTGGCTATTACATCTGTTGCACAAAGGTGCATTACCAGCATACTGCCTCTTGGCAACAGGTTGTGCAGCCTGATTCTGTGCTGCCTAATTAGGAGCAACCTGATTTGTCTGAGCAGTGACAGCGAAGTTCTTGGAAGCCTTACGCTTCCTTGATTTCTTTGAAGACTCAGCAGCCTTCTTGCCTTTTTTCTCCTGAGTGCTATCAGACTGTTTCTGCTTTTTACCACCTTTTCTGTGGAGTTTACCCTTCTTGACTTGCGATTCAGTAAGGGTTGCAGCTAGCTCAATAGCCTGTCAGACAGAAGTAGGGTTGCTGCCCGTAACAATATCCTGAACAGGATCTGGCAAACCGTCTATGTACTTCTCAATAGCCTTATCCAAAGGCATGACCATTGTAGGACAGAGATAAGCTTAACTCCTCATATCTGTCTGTATATGCCCGGTGTTCACCACTGTCTTGCTTCAAGTCATGGAACTCATCTTCGAGTGCCCTCTGCTCGTGACGAGGACAAAATTCTCTCATCATGAGAACTCTAAGTTCCTCCCATGTCTGACCCAAAGCAACATCAGCACCTCTATCTCTCATTACCCCATTCCACCAGGTAAGAGCCCTCTTTTGAAATACGCTTGAAGCAAACTCGACCTTACGATTGTTCGGACACTGAACATGGCGAAAAGTGCTCTCAAGACTCTCAAACCATTGTAGGAGCCCAGTTGCGCCTTCAGAACCACTGAACTTGAGCGGTTTAGCCGAGTTAAAACTTTTGAAATTGCACGGAGCAAGTGCATTATTGTTATTAGTGGCTTGGTTTATTTGAGTTATAAGACCAGGTAGCATAGCAGCCATCTGCTGTGCTATAATAGCTGCCAGTTCGGCATCAGCTTGCTGAACGTTACGTCGAGGAGGCATTCTAAAAGAGGAAACATGAGGGAAAACGAGTGAGATGATGTGATGAAAAATGAGATATCAATAAAATTGACAAAACGCAAGGATGGTGGTCATTTGTTTGTTACCACAGAGCAAACAAACAACACACAGTGACAAATCAAATTAAATGGATCATAATAATGTATCACTGAAGACATGCTCGCCTATAAGTGAACACTCACCCCCAAGAGTTCCCAGGTAAGAGTGACTGGTCCGATACTGTGGATTTGTACGAACACTCTAGCCTTAGACAGAAAACTCAGGGTACAGGCATTCACTCTTCCAGTTTGCACGTGTTTACATTATTTAGACCCAAACCTTGACGAGATTTTGAAAAACTTAAAAGGAACAAAGCCAAAGATGAATCAAACTGGAAGGGTTCAAAACCTTATAATCAATCATCCAAGGATAGATGATTAATTTTCGAAGCGGATTTGAAATTTGTGTTCATGTTTTGGTAATCACCTAAGGATAGGTGACGTGTATTGTTTTAAGATCTAAACACAAGTAAAGTTGTGTTAGGGTCCTAGAAAGTTATAGTCTAGGTCAAAGCATTACTAATAACCTAATTCCCTATAACCATTGGCTCTGATACCAACTCATCTGTCACACCCCGACCGCGTAAAACAACAAACCGCGGCGAAAACGTCGTGGAGTGATACGACATAATTATTGTTCCAAGAACCATGGCAATTAAAGTTTTGTATTATTAAGATTAAAGTTTACATTGTCCAAGAGTTCAAGCTAAAATGACATAATAACTGACTTTTAAGTCACTAAGGCCCGAGTCCGCCTAAGTGAAGCACAAACATCATCATGCATTAGCACCTGAAACACATGCGAAAAGTAGGTACGTCAGCATAAAAATGTCTGTGAGATACATAGGTTTTGTTTATGCAGGATTCATGACTTGTAGTTTAAAAAAGTGTAAAAAAAATGTAGTCATGAACCTTGTAAAATGTTTTCCTTTATGAAATCATATGAAAATCAAATGATAATGAAAGGACAATGCATGGTTAAATGAATAACCAAGTAAAAGTGAATTTGTATAAAATGTGTACTTTGTAAAACAATGTCATGTTCTTGTATAAAATGTTTCATATCTTGCCCAAGTGGTTTCGATAACGCAACAATGTATAATACAATAAAAGCACTTATATATAGGAAGTACCAGCGGCGTATCCACCATGCTTTTATCATATAACACATAGCCCCGTTACATAAGTCACTTATCAATAACCAACCAAAATATCATGTTAAATGTCAAAATGTTCATGTATAAACCATGTCTAATGTCATGTGTAACATGTATCATGTATAACTAATGAAATGCATAGCAAGTAGGAAATCATCTACTTAAACTATGTGATGATGTCAATGTGAAACAAATGTCATGTATGGTGAATAACAAGTAACTACTCAACCATAGGAAAATGTACAAAACAAGGTTTTTGAATAAACTTAAGTTTAAATCAAATGTTATGTTTTGCAGAAAACAATGCTTTATGATTACAAACATTTATGCAGTAATGTTAATCGCATACATTCAAGCCTTTCGACTGTGGCGACAAACCTTTAAACAAATTAAAGGTTCATCTAAGTTATGTAGTCGGATTCTGTCATTCCCAACTTCCAAACAAACCTAGGAAGACGGAAACGGGAGTTGTCAATTCCTATGGTACCATTACATACTACCGAGCGGCGTGATCAATGTTAATGAATGTATTATTGTCCCGATTAAACACACCAAATGTCATAACCAATGTAAGCATGCTATGAAAACCATGTACTAGTATGCTAAGAAAACATACATAGTAGAAATGTTCATGTAAAACCATGTGTTAGCGTGCTCAGTAAACATACATAGAGAAATGTCATGTAAAACAATGTGTACATATGCTAAGTAAACATATGCAACAAATGTGTAATAAATTAATGTGCTAGCATGCTTAACATACATAGCAAAACATAGTTGAAAACATGTACTAGATATGTACTAGAGGAAATTAGCATGTTTATGTCATAAAAGCATGAAATGCACGAAAGTAACACGTATGTACATGTGTATCACCCCAAAGTATTTGAGAACGGTAAAAGAGGGGAACTATGTACTCACTTGGGATTGCTTATTAGTCTTGAGAAAAAGGCCAATTAAAGCTCCAAGTATCACAGAATCAAACGACACCTAATATAGGTAACTATGTTGTTAAACGGATCCTAGATCGGGAGATAGGATAGAATGAGGTTCTATAAATCAAATGAGTATTTGAACTCATATGGTATGATTTAATAGACCTTACATTCTTATTTGAAAGTCTACCTAAGTGCTTTTGACCCGTTTTGACCCATTATGGTAGTATAAGTTACTAGAATGCGTCGTTTGCGTAAAACTATGTTCGGATGGTTAACTATGTGCTATGCCAAGTCTTATGTAACACCCTAGTTACTAATTAACGGTTTACATGAAAATTTCTAACAGTTAGATGTATAGTTAAGACTACACATACTATATAAAAAAAGAAAATACGGGTTTATTAAAAACGTTTACAATCTAAAGTGATACAACATAATGTGGTTTAATTCGTCGTTTTAGAATAACGACGAAACAACTTGCGGAAGCTTTATTTAATGCGTGTTCGGTTCTTGCTCGCTGCTTGATTGTCATCCGGAGTTTAAAATATCACCTGCATTTCATAAACCATGAAATGATTAGTTATACGGGCTTAAAATGAGTTTAGAACAAGTCCGGATACGAAAACAGACAAGAAAATGAATTTGCCAACTTTGGGTTCTCACGCGGGTCGCGACAGAGACACCCCGTCTCACGCGTGTCCCATCGTATCGTCGCGTATCGCGACGTGTTTCTGGTCATCCGTCGCGTGGCGCGACAGATATGATTTTCCAGCGAGTTCAGAGCTGTGTCCTGCATTTTCAGCAACAACGGTTTTTACGGAATTGGCCAAAACTTCTTCGTTATTGATCCGTTTTACGCGATTCTTTTTCCTATGTGCTCGTAATTTAATTCTCTATCTAACGGAATTAAAATCCAACATCCGGATTAACAAACTTTAAGACTTTTAAGTCTTCGGCTTATTACCCTTTTTCCAAAATTTGACCCGTTAGTGATTTTATCAAACAAACGTATTTGTTTGATCCCTATAACACATACACTTCTATAAATTAATGTTATCTACCATTTTAGGTTCCAATAACAGGTTATCACACAATTTAAACCCGTTTTCGCTCGTATGCTTATTTTGACCCGTTAAGGGTATTTTAGCACTTTCGAGCCTAAAATCGCTTTCGATTGCTTCTATACTTATTCTAAGTATTTACCTAATCATAAAACTCGTTTCCAAACAACCTTTAAGGGTTGTTTGTTCAATTTAGCCTACAAGGGCGTTTTGGTCAATTTTGGTCCTTCTTTTACGACGAAGGACTCTCACCAATTATTTGACCAAAATAGCACTTTTAACTACAACATAATTATGCGTACCTGGCTTGGATCAACATATTGACCCGTTTTAATACCTTATCTTGACTTACTTGCTATTTCATAGATTCGCTAATTCACGAGCCGTTCATCCTGTGAGCATGAGACTCGTCATACAATTATTAGTCTTTAATTGTCAAATGGTATTAACATTACCATTTGATCCCTTTTACTCTTTTTACTAGTTTTAGCTTACTCATAAAGTAGCCGTTCGAAAACTCATTTTATCTTATTCTTTTCTTGACTAGTTTACCGTTCCAGCCCGTTTTACCATTACTATGGTTTCTAACATTGGTTTCTAATTCCGACCCAAATCATTTCGTGTCGGAAACCATATTTCGAATATTATCTCCATTGTATTTATAAGATATAGAATAGATATGTATTCTAAAAAAATGTAAGTTTCACTTACCTCGCATCCACGCCACGCTTTTCTTTCCGTTCTTGATTTGTTTGACCCGCTTCCTTTCTCAAGCCTCCACCTGGCTCGTTAAGCGTTAAACTATTTTAAATCATCGTTTCAAGGTGGTTAGTTTAATCGTAATTTAATACGATTATTCCACCTTACGCATTTTATATCAAAATTACCATTTATTGTATTATAGGTCAGTTTGACTTTTTGAAAGTCAAACCTCCCTTAATATCTAAAATGCACATTCACATTCATTAGCTAGTTTAGACATTTTCAATTTACCCGGTAGGCGTTCTTTTAAGCCATCGTTCTAACTAATCTTTTAATTCGAGTTCGTCCTATTACAAACACTAAGTTAGCCTAACTCTTGATCATCGAAGACACTACATTTCTTCATTTCACAAAATCTACGGGTTTTCCTCCATAAGGGAAACCCGTTTTGTCATGATATTTGGCATTTACCCTAATACTTATCCAAATCAAGTTCTATCTACGAACTAGTAGACACCAAATTTTACTTAGGCATTTTAACGAG
Source organism: Helianthus annuus (assembly GCF_002127325.2). Classification (NCBI taxonomy): domain Eukaryota; kingdom Viridiplantae; phylum Streptophyta; class Magnoliopsida; order Asterales; family Asteraceae; genus Helianthus; species Helianthus annuus. Next base: position 150,555,062 of record NC_035442.2, read on the forward strand.
CACCTTGTGGGCAAGATTCGTATACTTCTTTTGTCAAGTTCTTGATTAACTTCCAACCAAGCTTCAAGCATCAATTTCAAGCCCTTATGTCTAGTGTTTATAAGTTACAACTAGAACTTGCATTACTTACCTAATGTTCATCTATTTTAACACTATAATTCTAGTGTTCATCCCATATTCATAAAACCCACTTAGCACCTACATAACTAGTTAACCAAAACACTAATTTATAGTGCTAAATTAGCGAGTTTACATCTAGGGTTTGTTTTCAAGAAATCATACAACACTAATTCAGCCATAGCCTCTCTAATCCATATATAATTCACGATTATGAAGATTACTCAAATTTTACAACTTCACAAATCATCAAATTTTTACATACCTTATGATCCCCACGACTAGGCGATCACGAATTTGTAATCATGCAGACGATTCGGGCTTGATTTGAGCTTCGATTTGGAGGATTTGTTGAACTAGGGTTTGAGCTCTCCTGGCTCCTTCTTCTGATCGCATACGTACACACATGTATGTGTTTTTTTTATATAAGTGTTTTAATAAAACACTTCTCTAGTTGCCCATGTTTAGCCCCTCAAGTTTAGAGATTCATAAATGAAACTATAACCCATAGTTTATTATTTAGTTACTCATTACTAACTAGGTTAATTTTACCTAGTTAACTTAGTGGGTTTCGGGAGTTAAAACCCGTTTTATTTTAAGTCCCGTTAAATCAGGCCTTTTATCCATTCTATTTTCCTGGAAGCTCTTATTCACTTTTAATTAATATTAGGATTATTCACTTGATTCCTAATATTTTCCGGTTTACTTTTACCGCTAACGGTACTTTCCCCGTCTTTAGTATTAACGGGGTTTAATTTCCAAACCTGTTTTCGGGGTGTTACAAGTCTACCCCCCTTAAAGAGGTTTCGTCCTCGAAACCTTTTCTTGCTTAATTCATCGAGTTCAAACTCAATGCATTTGATCCGAGAAATCTTTTAAACGTTACTTTTACTTTGACCAATTGTTAGTATTACCAGAAAAGTATGGCAATATCCTTTTGGTTACTAATTGTCTACGTATCTCATACTACATAGTGCAATCTTGAAATAACGTAACCTCGTTATTTCCACTAGTCCAGTTAACTTAGCGATATTCATCGCTTTCATATACTATCAAATTATTTATGAATCCGTCGTTTTGACCCGTTTAAAGGTCCTTGGTGAAATCTTTCACTTTTAGCAACTATTCTATTGTTCATGAACTTATAGCTTTATGATCCCTCAAATAAGTGATCAATATTTTCTGTTAGTGAGGTCTCATGGGCCGTCACTTTATCTCTTGGATCTATATACCTTTGTTGTTTACTTGACCGAGTCGCCAAACGTTGGCCACTTAGTCACATAGGTTTATAAATTATGTTTATTCTACATTACTCTTCGTAGTGAATGACGTGTTAAACAATTTCTTAATTTGGGTTTCGACCTTAACCGATCTCACTAACTAGACTTATCAGTCCAGTTACTTTGTACCCATCACTCGGGTCATAATATGATTACTTCACATTACTTCTCTTGACCGTGATCGCGTCACGTCATGTTTAGGTCTATTCCAACTGATAGGTCCGAACGATCCGGTTTCAGTCTCGGTTCGGTAAAAAAATAGTGAGACGGGTGATTCAAACCATGAACAAGCGATACTAAACAAGAAGGATAGAAACTTTAAGGATTTAAACAATAGAAATGTTTCGATTGATAGTGATAAAAGATTGCAAAGATAATCATCCACCCCGGGTGAGCTCCCCCGGGGTGGCGGCTCACAAATGCACACCTCACAAAGGAGGTTTACTTTACTATTTATAGAACCTTGAGCCTTGTTCTCCAAGCAAGCCGCCTCTTGCTTGGAAAACCTACTAAAATCACTAAAACACACACGACTACAATATCTAAAATCTCAAAATACTAATCCTAAAGTCGCCACCTCATACGATTAACAAAGTCGCAAAATAATGTCGCTTTAATTGATAACATCATTCTCAATTTGACCTAACAATATTCCCCGAGAATGATGCTATCAATTCTTCATTTGATCTTCAAAAAAATACATCTGACGTCGTCTTCGAATCTTCACAAGTCGGCCGAATACCCAAAATATTTCATTGTTGTTTTCCCCCGCAAATGTAGACCCTCCTAATCTTGTCAATCAAAGCTCCGTATCTTTTTAAAGATAATATTGTAATAGGCATATGATAGGGTTCGAACTCCAATGATAAAAATCGAACAATCAACTTCATTAAGAAAATCTTCAACTCAATCAGAATAAATTTTAGCTCTTGATCCACTGTGAAATCCTTATAAATTTCCGAGCCCAATTGAAAAAGTCACGGAATACCAAATGAACTTAGGACCCAATCATGCCACAAAGCCCATCAAACAAATCCAAAGCCCAGCATGTGTTGCCTCTAGTGCGCTTGTCCCTAGAACAATCGAGACCCCAGTTTCATATATCTCTTAATAATAATAATCAGCATGTGGCCAAAAATAATCCAAACATTTAGTGGGGCCCAACCGTCAACCATAATAATCCTTAAATCAAAGAATTACTTGCGTGGTCCAAACTCTAAAAATATATGACACAATTGATGCGTGGCCCATGTGGAAACAATAATCCCTGGAATTTATAGAAGACCCCAAAAGAAAACCTTTCTCCAAGTAATCATTGGCCCAATCGTGCACCAAAGCCCATGCACCAACCAAAACCCTAGCCGCAAATGTCACACCCCGACCACGTAAAACAACAAAACGTGGCGGAAACGTCGGGGAGTGTTGTAACAGAATCATTGTTTCACAACCATGGAATAAATAGTTTCGTTTTATTGAATTATTGAACTAAATGTTTTGATACAAATTAGATAAATACAACTATTATCTTCCAAGTTTTAAAGTCGCTAAGGCCTTGTCCATTCCTATGTGAGAATACACCAATATCATCAATCAAGCATCATCAACTATTGTACCTGAAACACATGTGAAAATAGGTACGTCAGCATAAAAATGCCGGCGAGTACATAGGTTTTGTATGAGTTTCAGATTCATGGCTCGTTTTACATATTGCAATACTTATTTAAAAACCTTGTTTTGAAAAGTATAGTATTGCGACACAAATAACCAACTCAAATCAAATTGGTTATATTTTATAAAAAAAAATCTCGTAGCCATGATTCTTAACCCCAAAACATTTGTTTAATTAAATCCAGATTTGTAAATCGTTTATGGAATAAAACTCGAATAGTATAATATATTGTTGGAAAACCTTGTATTACAACTTTGTTTTGTTTACCATTGCCCAAGTGATCTAGATAACGCAACGATATATAATGTATTAAAAGCACTTATATATAGGAAGTACCAGCGGCGTATCCACCATGCTTTTAACACATTATACCCGCCCCGTTACCTAATCACTTCCCTATCCCATTGGTTCAAACAGGTTTCAACGGTTCATGTCAATCAATGGTTACAAACGGTTCACATAGTCAAGTAGTCACAAACGGTTCATATAGTCCAACGGTTCATCTAGTCAACGGTTGCAAACGGTTCACATAAGCAACGGTTACTAACGGTTCACATAGTCAAATGATTACAAGCGGTTCACATGATCAAATGGTTACAACGGTTCAAATGATCAAATGGTTTCAACGGTTCAAAATGTAAAACAAAGTGTCCATATGCTGGATGAGCATATGCGACAAAATGTAGTATATGGAAATCAATGTGCTAGCATGTTACGTGAACATACATAGCAAAACACAATGAAATCGTGTACTAATAATGTACTACTGAACATAGTAAGTATATGATATAAAAACATGGGAAACATGAAAGTATCAAGTAGGCACATGTGTTCCACCCCAAAACAGTTTGAAAACAGTAAAAGAGGGGACTATGTACTCACCTGAGGGTGCTTAGAAGTCTTGAACAACAACCAAGCAAAGCTAGAGTGATCAGGGAATCAAACGGCACCCTATATAGGTAACTATGTAAATAACCGGACCTAAATCGGGAGATAGGATAGAATGAGGTTCTATAAATCAAATGAGTAATTGAACTCATATGGTATGATTTAATAGACCCTACATTCTGATTGAAAGGCCTACCTAAGTGCTTTTGACCCGTTTCGACACATTATGGTAACATAAGCTACTATAAGGCGTCGTTAGCGTAAAACTATGTTCGGATGGTTAACTATGTGCTATGCCAAGTCTTACATGCCCAATTATCCCTAAACATGTTACTAAATCAGATTATATGTCAAAAATAAGTTCACATAGGCAAAATACGGATTTTAGCTTTAAAAGGGCATTTTGGTCATTTCCTATGGGCATACAAGCTAACTAGCAAATGACTAACCAATCCTATGTGATCATAAGGTATAACCTCAGTGGTTATTCCCTATGCAACTATGATCACTAACTAAGCTTGGTCGGATCCTAAAGATCAACCAAACGGGTCGGGTTCGAAAGGCTAAGCGGTGGTTTAGACCGCTTACCTCACGACCCTAAACAAGCACAAACTAGTAGTGTCGTGTTAGACATGTCAAAACATGTCTAACCTACTGATTTGGTATCAAAACAAAGTGTTTTGATACCCTAAAGTAGTTCCGAGGCAAAATGCGTGCTAAAACGCATTTTGACCGAAACTTTGACTCGACACTACAACTAGCTAACGTGGTAATCAGCAGCTATAACCACGAAGGATTATAACTATCGTGATTACAATCACGTTTCAAAGTTCAATTGAACTTTGACTTGACCAATTGATGGTCAAAACCGAAAGTCAAACTGTTGGTCAAACTGTTTGACTTTCTGCACTACATAAGGAAAAAAGCAAGAAAAAGAATGAAAGAAGCTCACTTAAGGTCCTTGCTATCTTTTCTACAAGAAGACAAAGTCCCAAATGCTTGAGAGAGAGCTCCAAAGCAGATGTGAAGAGAAGAATGAGCAAGGAATGAATGAAATGGATGGGCTATTTATACTTGTGGTGATGCTCTAGGATCATCACAAGTGGTTTGTTTAGCCATTAAGGAATAAATCTCATCCATACAAGTGTTAGGAGCAGGTGCAAAGCCTTGGAGAGCACTTAAACTTGCTCAACACACCAAGAATTTACCAAAACAGCCCCTGAATTTGCAAACAGATGCTGAAAACACACTTTCTGCCCAGATGAGGCGCTCGCGTAGCGCTAGGGCATAGGCCTTAGGGCTCGTGCTACGCTAGCATGTATCAGGTTCAGCAAAGTTTCAAAATTGACAGAAATGGTCCCTGCACGTGTTTAAAGCCTTTTTCGATGCGTTTAAACCCCGTTAACCTCATTTCAAGGCTCTAAAATGAAGTTAAAGCATAGGAGACTCAAAACATGCTCAAAAATATCTCGGATGTCGGTTCGTTTGGTCGTACGGTCACGTTGTTCGGTTATTTACGACGAAACTCGAACGGACGCGAAAACGATCCAAATTAAGCGACGAATGGAATTTTTTGCATGGCGATCACTAAAACAAAAATATTTTAGTGTGTACAAAAATTTTGGATGTCCAGATGTGTCCAGAACGTAAGATATGCGCGAAAATGCAAACTTACGCCGTTTTGACACTTTTAGTCCCTGTAAGATCATATAAGCATGTTTTCACACACCGAACCTATCAAAGCTTATTTCTAAGCCATGTTTAGGTTATATATGGTATGTTTAACTTATGATCAAGTTCCGGACTATACGTTGCCTTACGAAACGGCAGACTTTTGCAAGTTGACGCAAATAGTCCCTATAAGCGAATAAACTTGATTTCGGCATACCAAACCATCCAAAACTTATTTCTAAGTTATGCAAAGGTTATTTAAGGTATGTTAAGCCTATGTCACTATTCCGGAGTGTTTGTTGCGTTAAACTGGTTATATTTACGCATCAGATCGTGTATAGCCTTCCAGAAAACGACTTAAAGCCCGAAATCGAACAAGAATTGATATGTGCAAATGATACACATATTTTCACAATTCCCAAGTATGAAATACAAAATTTCATTGGTTTGGCATTTGTTTGACGGTCACAGTGACACAGGTGTCACAGTCTCCCCTACTTTAGGAAATTTCGTCCCGGAATTTATTCGTAGGAGTCTGTCTGTGACTTTGTGTCAAATAACCCCTAGAGATATGCAAATCATAATCCTATCATTTCCTTAACGGACATTCTTCAGAAACGAAAATGAACAGACGGAGTCATTTTCAACAGATGTTTCCTCAGAAACGGAAATGAAAAGGATAATCAGACGGATATTCATTTCCTTCAACGGATATTCTTCAGAAGCGAAAATGAATGGATGATCCATTTTCAACAGATGCTTCCTCAGATTCATAAATGAAAAGGATATTCAAACGGATATTCATTTCCTTCAACGGATATTCTTCAGAAGCGAAAATGAATGGATGATCCATTTTCCTCAACGGATTCTTCATCAGAACAGAAATGAAAAGGATATTCAAACGGATATTCATTTCCTTCAATGGATATTCTTCAGAAGCGAAAATGAATGGATGATCCATTTTCCTCAACGGATTCTTCTTCAGAACGGAAATGAAGGATTAAACAAACAGATATTCATTTCCATCAACGGATATTCTTCAGAAGCGAAAATGAATGGTTGATCCATTTTCTTCAACGGATTCTTCATCAGAACGGAAATGAAGGATTAAACAAACGGATATTCATTTCCATCAACGGATATTCTTCAGAAGCGAAAATGAATGGTTGATCCATTTTCTTCAACGGATTCTTCATCAGAACGGAAATGAAGGATTAAACAAACGGATATTCATTTCCATCAACGGATATTCTTCAGAAGCGAAAATGAATGGTTGATCCATTTTCTTCAACGGATTCTTCATCAGAACGGAAATGAAGGATTAAACAAACGGATATTCATTTCCATCAACGGATATTCTTCAGAAGCGAAAATGAATGGTTGATCCATTTTCTTCAACGGATTCTTCATCAGAACGGAAATGAAGGATTAAACAAACGGATATTCATTTCCTTCAACGGATATTCTTTCAGAAGTGAAAAATGAGTAGCTAGTTCATTTTTCTTCAACGGGTGCTTCATCAGAATTGGAAATGAACAAGGTTCACTCAAGGCACATGACAAAACTCGCTGTGGTTTCTGTGCACTAAATTCCATAATTATGTAGGCCTCCATAATTACGTAATTCCTTGCACAGTCTGCACAGTTCATTTCATAATGTGTAGGGGAAGAAAAATCAAACTTGTGATGAGCGTGGCTAGACTACCATAGGGTCCTTTTAATTAGATCAACAAAAGATCTCTTTAATTAGACCACTCAAGGAGTCTTTTCAGCTATATCATCACATGATATTCCTAACCAGAATTTTGGATCAATCTGTTTAACTAGACCACGCAAGGGGTCTAATTATGGAATAGTACTTCATAACCCAAGGGACTCAACTCCAACGTAGAAGTCCATTAAGGATTTAAGATAGTACCTTTGGATATCCTACAATGAATCCCTTATACGAAGATATGGAAGATTCTACGAGGATTTGGATAACAAAATTGGATCACAAAAACATAAAAGGGAGAACATAAGCATATAATCACATAATTGTTTAATTTGGCCTTTAAATTGTTATCTTTGAACGCGGATACTTAAAGCATACCAGGAATCCAATCCGTGGATTTCGTTTGGCACTTTAATCATTTTCAAGAATCTATATATGAAGATAGGAAAATCTTAATAGGAATTCGGCTTTGTCCTTATTGAATTGTAATGTACGTATTGAATCATACAAAGAATTCAATTAAGGGCTCCGATGAACGATACCCATCCACAAGGATCTAATTATGAGGATAGAAAGATCCTACATGGATTTTGGAATTTGTGTAACGAGAGGTGTTCCGACACCTTGCACTAGGCGTGCTTACGTCGATACACAAGGTAGAAAGTTCATGAGGTTGAGGCGCTAGATATGCCAAGGCGACATATGAAGCAGGATTTGAAGATTTGAGCAACAGCAGGGTTTATAACAGCTTTGCTTTGGATTGCAAAGCGGCACCTGTTAATCAAATGTCCCCATTGTCCACCATGGGTACACTTGAAACAGGGTATTTGATTCGGATGATGACGGCTACGTTGATTTCACCAAGGAGCAGCTCCCTTATACGGTTTCATCCCTGAGGCGAGTCATGGTGATAGCTAAAACAACGGTCCTCTGGAGTACGACGCCTACTTACTGGGTAGTTGCAGCACCTGGTTCGGACATTTGGGTGTTGTTGCGATGAAGAGGCATCTTGAAGACAATGGAAGGCATAGGAGGAAACAAGCAAAAGATAGCCAAAAGAGAATGACAACACATGAAGATTGTGACCATTTGTTTGTTACCAAAGGCAAACAAATGAGACAGTGACTAATCAAAGTAAGCGGGTCAATATAATGTATCGCGAAGACATGCTCGCCTATAAGTGGACACTCACCCCAAGAGTTCCCAGGTAAGAGTGACTGGTCCGATACTGCGGATATGTACGAACACTCTAGCCTTAGACAGAAGACCCAGGGTACAGGCATCCACTCTTCCAGTTTGCACGTGTTCACATTATTTAGACCCAAACTTTGACGAGTTTGAAAACTCAAGAGGCACTAAGCCAAATATGAGTCAAACTGGAAGGGTTCAAAACCTTATAATAAATCATCCTAGAACAGATGATTAGTTTTCAAGGCAGATCAATTTATGTTCTTATTGTGGTTGTCACTTAAGGATAAGTGACGGTATTGTTTTATGACTAAACGCAAGTAAACTCGCGTTAGGGTCCTAGGAAGGTTATAGTCTAGGTCAAAGCATTACTAATAACCTAATTCCCTATAACCATTGGCTCTGATACCAACTTTTCTGTCACACCCCGACCACGTAAAACAACAAAACGTGGCGGAAACGTCGGGGAGTGTTGTAACAGAATCATTGTTTCACAACCATGGAATAAATAGTTTCGTTTTATTGAATTATTGAACTAAATGTTTTGATACAAATTAGATAAATACAACTATTATCTTCCAAGTTTTAAAGTCGCTAAGGCCTTGTCCATTCCTATGTGAGAATACACCAATATCATCAATCAAGCATCATCAACTATTGTACCTGAAACACATGTGAAAATAGGTACGTCAGCATAAAAATGCCGGCGAGTACATAGGTTTTGTATGAGTTTCAGATTCATGGCTCGTTTTACATATTGCAATACTTATTTAAAAACCTTGTTTTGAAAAGTATAGTATTGCGACACAAATAACCAACTCAAATCAAATTGGTTATATTTTATAAAAAAAAATCTCGTAGCCATGATTCTTAACCCCAAAACATTTGTTTAATTAAATCCAGATTTGTAAATCGTTTATGGAATAAAACTCGAATAGTATAATATATTGTTGGAAAACCTTGTATTACAACTTTGTTTTGTTTACCATTGCCCAAGTGATCTAGATAACGCAACGATATATAATGTATTAAAAGCACTTATATATAGGAAGTACCAGCGGCGTATCCACCATGCTTTTAACACATTATACCCGCCCCGTTACCTAATCACTTCCCTATCCCATTGGTTCAAACAGGTTTCAACGGTTCATGTCAATCAATGGTTACAAACGGTTCACATAGTCAAGTAGTCACAAACGGTTCATATAGTCCAACGGTTCATCTAGTCAACGGTTGCAAACGGTTCACATAAGCAACGGTTACTAACGGTTCACATAGTCAAATGATTACAAGCGGTTCACATGATCAAATGGTTACAACGGTTCAAATGATCAAATGGTTTCAACGGTTCAAAATGTAAAACAAAGTGTCCATATGCTGGATGAGCATATGCGACAAAATGTAGTATATGGAAATCAATGTGCTAGCATGTTACGTGAACATACATAGCAAAACACAATGAAATCGTGTACTAATAATGTACTATTGAACATAGTAAGTATATGATATAAAAACATGGGAAACATGAAAGTATCAAGTAGGCACATGTGTTCCACCCCAAAACAGTTTGAAAATAGTAAAAGAGGGGACTATGTACTCACCTGAGGGTGCTTAGAAGTCTTGAACAACAACCAAGCAAAGCTAGAGTGATCAGGGAATCAAACGGCACCCTATATAGGTAACTATGTAAATAACCGGACCTAAATCGGGAGATAGGATAGAATGAGGTTCTATAAATCAAATGAGTAATTGAACTCATATGGTATGATTTAATAGACCCTACATTCTGATTGAAAGGCCTACCTAAGTGCTTTTGACCCGTTTCGACACATTATGGTAACATAAGCTACTATAAGGCGTCGTTAGCGTAAAACTATGTTCGGATGGTTAACTATGTGCTATGCCAAGTCTTACATGCCCAATTATCCCTAAACATGTTACTAAATCAGATTATATGTCAAAAATAAGTTCACATAGGCAAAATACGGATTTTAGCTTTAAAAGGGCATTTTGGTCATTTCCTATGGGCATACAAGCTAACTAGCAAATGACTAACCAATCCTATGTGATCATAAGGTATAACCTCAGTGGTTATTCCCTATGCAACTATGATCACTAACTAAGCTTGGTCGGATCCTAAAGATCAACCAAACGGGTCGGGTTCGAAAGGCTAAGCGGTGGTTTAGACCGCTTACCTCACGACCCTAAACAAGCACAAACTAGTAGTGTCGTGTTAGACATGTCAAAACATGTCTAACCTACTGATTTGGTATCAAAACAAAGTGTTTTGATACCCTAAAGTAGTTCCGAGGCAAAATGCGTGCTAAAACGCATTTTGACCGAAACTTTGACTCGACACTACAACTAGCTAACGTGGTAATCAGCAGCTATAACCGCGAAGGATTATAACTATCGTGATTACAATCACGTTTCAAAGTTCAATTGAACTTTGACTTGACCAATTGATGGTCAAAACCGAAAGTCAAACTGTTGGTCAAACTGTTTGACTTTCTGCACTACATAAGGAAAAAAGCAAGAAAAAGAATGAAAGAAGCTCACTTAAGGTCCTTGCTATCTTTTCTACAAGAAGACAAAGTCCCAAATGCTTGAGAGAGAGCTCCAAAGCAGATGTGAAGAGAAGAATGAGCAAGGAATGAATGAAATGGATGGGCTATTTATACTTGTGGTGATGCTCTAGGATCATCACAAGTGGTTTGTTTAGCCATTAAGGAATAAATCTCATCCATACAAGTGTTAGGAGCAGGTGCAAAGCCTTGGAGAGCACTTAAACTTGCTCAACACACCAAGAATTTACCAAAACAGCCCCTGAATTTGCAAACAGATGCTGAAAACACACTTTCTGCCCAGATGAGGCGCTCGCGTAGCGCTAGGGCATAGGCCTTAGGGCTCGTGCTACGCTAGCATGTATCAGGTTCAGCAAAGTTTCAAAATTGACAGAAATGGTCCCTGCACGTGTTTAAAGCCTTTTTCGATGCGTTTAAACCCCGTTAACCTCATTTCAAGGCTCTAAAATGAAGTTAAAGCATAGGAGACTCAAAACATGCTCAAAAATATCTCGGATGTCGGTTCGTTTGGTCGTACGGTCACGTTGTTCGGTTATTTACGACGAAACTCGAACGGACGCGAAAACGATCCAAATTAAGCGACGAATGGAATTTTTTGCATGGCGATCACTAAAACAAAAATATTTTAGTGTGTACAAAAATTTTGGATGTCCAGATGTGTCCAGAACGTAAGATATGCGCGAAAATGCAAACTTACGCCGTTTTGACACTTTTAGTCCCTGTAAGATCATATAAGCATGTTTTCACACACCGAACCTATCAAAGCTTATTTCTAAGCCATGTTTAGGTTATATATGGTATGTTTAACTTATGATCAAGTTCCGGACTATACGTTGCCTTACGAAACGGCAGACTTTTGCAAGTTGACGCAAATAGTCCCTATAAGCGAATAAACTTGATTTCGGCATACCAAACCATCCAAAACTTATTTCTAAGTTATGCAAAGGTTATTTAAGGTATGTTAAGCCTATGTCACTATTCCGGAGTGTTTGTTGCATTAAACTGGTTATATTTACGCATCAGATCGTGTATAACCTTCCAGAAAACGACTTAAAGCCCGAAATCGAACAAGAATTGATATGTGCAAATGATACACATATTTTCACAATTCCCAAGTATGAAATACAAAATTTCATTGGTTTGGCATTTGTTTGACGGTCACAGTGACACAGGTGTCACAGCAAACATGCGCACCAGCCGTCTTCATCGGAATTTATTTGCCGACCGAAAACAGTTATCACCAACAAAATAAATTCTGATCATCATTAAAATTCCCGGCTAATAAACACCTCACCGAAACCTTCTTCTCGACCGTGGATCATCATCTATTATTGCCGCCATTACTTTACATCATCAATCATCCTCCACTGTGCACCACCCAACAACATCGTCATCCACCCCATCGGCCCCTGTCCCCCCTTAAAACCATCACCGCCTCTTGAACCACAAACGCAGCGCCGCCTTGACCAGGCGGCCACTCCATCTCGTCTCTCTCTCTTACCCTCTGAATCTTGTAACTCTCTCTCTCTAGACATATCTTTCTATCTCTAAATGTCTATCATGAGCATTGTGTTGTGTAGAGAAAGGAAATGGTTATGGTACCTGAGGTGGTGGCATTGGTGGTGGTGGAGGTGGCTACAGCGGCGGTGGCTGTGGAAAGATGTCGGGCGCGACGAAGGAGAGTGGGAGACAAATGCTTTACTGCTTTCAATAACCTGAAAATGAAATCCGACTAGACCACAGCTGTCTCCAACCAAGCTGCATTCACAATAAATCAACCTGAGTAAAACCTTCTTAATCACGATCCCACTAGAATACGAGTTCAAGTACCTGGAACGGGAATGAATACACATCTACCACCCTTTTACTACTCTAATCTCTCTCTCACTACGAAAAATCACACTGGTGTGTGAAAAATATATGAGTAACCTCATTCAAAGAACAAATACGTTGGATTGTATAAAACCATAACAAAACTCCGCTGTTTCTCTAACAAGGTTGTTGGATACCATGTATAGTCGCCAGATCTGAAAATTGCATCAAAACACATATCTTTAACAGTTTTACGTATCCGGCGGGTTTTCTGGTGAAGATCCGACCAACCGAAACTGAAACGAGCCACCGAGGCTCTGATACCAAATGATAGGTCCGAAACGATCCGGTTTCAGTTTCGGTTCGGTACAAATAATGAGACGGGTGATTTTGAGCCAAGAACAAAGATAAACAATAGAAAGATAGATAAAGATAAGATTGAAAGAAAGATATTTTTCATTGAATGTGACTAGACAAATTACAAGATAATCATCCACCCCGGGTGAGCTCCCCCGGGGTGGTGGCTCACAAAATGCACACCTCACAAAGGAGGTTTACTTTACTATTTATAGAACCTTGAGCCTTGTTCTCCAAGCAAGCCGCCTCTTGCTTGGAAAACCTACTAAAATCACTAAAACACACGCGACTACAATATCTAAAATCTCAAAATACTAATCCTAAAGTCGCCACCTCATACGATTAACAAAGTCGCAAAATAATGTCACTTTAATTGATAACATCATTCTCAATTTGACCTAACACCAACCTTTCTTTTCAAATGTATCGTCTTGGACTTATCAGTGTCAAGACTTATATCTTTCATGCCTATTACATATTCGTCTATCAGAATTCATATTCATAAAAACGTCATTTCTTGCAAAAACCGGAGTTTTAGTTTAGCATTTTCCCTTTAACTTTTGTCAATTATCCATATCAAGGAAATTGATAACTCATAATTTATTGTTTTCCGTTCTTACTTTATGCGGGGAATCGTAACAAATTCCCTCACCTTACACTATTGACCCGTAGGTACCTTCACTTAACCTCGTAGGCTATTTCCTTATGTTTTCACCTCTTTAAGGTGAGACCCTTATGATCCCTTTTGCTTCAATTCATGACCCGTGGGTCGTTTTGGCCCCGTAGACCTTTACACTAATTAATATCCCGTAGGTTATGATGATCCCGTAGATCATCTTTTATTCGAGTCTTTATTTAATGTGTATACGTTTATATATACGCATATAGCGCTAAGGCACTCCTTTTATGTTTAGAATTATTCACCTTTACTTTTGGATTTCGTTTAACCTTGACCGTAGTCTAAGGCTACATTATTTTCTTTCGAACAAATTTTCCGACTTTATGACTTCTTACGTCATTTATGCGTCGGTTTATCTTATGCTCATCATTATCCTGTTTACATACATTCATATTTGATTATGTCTCATTACCGGGCTCATTATTCTTTTGTTTTTAACACTACTATTATCCTGCTTGCGTTTACTCATGTCGTCTGGCATAATATTATATTCGACCCGTTCAACTTTAAAATAGTTGAACATATTTATTCAAAATTTCTTTTACGAAATTTTATAGTCATAATTCATAATCCAAATCTTTTGAATTTTCAACCCTCGTTCATGTCTCTTGGTTTACGCGTGTGTTTAATTCTTACCCATCAACCGGGTGTTTCACCGAATTCGTTATTATTGCAACCCTCCCGGTATGCATTAAGACTTCGCTTCATTTTTATATTCCGACTTTGTCCTCAAGTTTGACGTTTTACAAAAATGACCCGTTTAGAGACATATTCGCATTTTCCGGGTTCGAGTGTAAGTACACTCCCTCCCAATGCATATCTTGATCATTCTACACGTTTATATTCTTCGGGTTCGAGTGTAAGTACACCCCCTCCCAATACATGTCTACATTGTTTTACATGTTTATATTTTCCGGGTTCGAGTGTAAGTACACCCCCTCCCAATACATGTCTACATCATTTTTACATGTTTTCATTTTCCGGGTTCGAGTGTAAGTACACCCCCTCCCAATACATGTCTACATCATTTTACATGTTTTCATTTTCCGGGTTCGAGTGTAAGTACACTCCCTCCCAGTGCATATCTTAATCGTTTTACATGCTTGCATTCTCCGGGCTCATTATCCTGATATAATACGCTTCTGTCACTCGGTTGTGTGTTTACATTATGATCAAATATTCTGCTTATCTGATTCGTTTGGGTATTTTTTAATTTGTCCCACTCACCCCGTCCTTACTACATCGGGTGTAAGCGTGTCCATCATAAAAAGTTCATGGTACCACGTGCTCACCACTTACTTGGCCAGAGTAAGCGATCAATACCTGGTATACATGACATTTTTATAATTTTCACATTACATCCCATGTAAGTAATACCTCTATTTGTTTCTCTTGGAAATAATATCCCGGATAGGTTTTCTACTCAGGTTTTTCCAAGTTTTCAATCTACATATTCAACTTTCAATTTCTATATTTTTGTTGCATATTACTTATTTATGCAATAATTTAAAACATGCACCTGATAATGCTTGCTCTATCAGGCTCTCCTTTTTCCGTTAACTTTGTTCGTGATCGCTACGCGATTTAGATCCTTGATGAGTGTGCTTTGCTTGTCGTACATCGGACCGTTTCATCCTCATATCCGTAATTTGTCCAACTCTCGTCACCTTCAGATGCGAGTGTCCTTCAATTAAAACATTCACAAAAGTTAGTAGTGTCATCGTCAATAATCGCCCGTATTATAATACAAGGTTTTTCCACTATACGTGTCAACACACGTAATTTCATTGACTATATCTATCATTTAATTAAGATAACGTGTATCACACGATAGCTCTATGTGTTATTTACAACACTTTAGCATACACATACTTACTAGATTTGCGATCAAGCCTCGAACCGAACACACTTTATTCTTTAACCATGAGCTCTGATTACCAACTTGTAACACCCTAGTTACTAATTAACAGTTTACATGAAAATTTCTAATAGTTAGATGTATAGTTAAGACTACACATACTATATAAAAAAAGAAAATATGGGTTTATTAAAAACTTTTACAATCTAAAGTGATACATCATAATGTGGTTTAATTCGTCGTTTTAGAATAACGACGAAACAACTTGCGGAAGCTTCATTTAATGCGTGTTCGGTTCTTGCTCGCTGCTTGATTGTCATCCGGAGTTTAAAATATCACCTGCATTTCATAAACCATGAAATGATTAGTTATACGAGCTTAAAATGAGTTTAGAACAAGTCCGGATACGAAAACGGACAAGAAAATGAATTTGCCAACTTTGGGTTCTCACGCGGGTCGCGACAGAGACACCCCCGTCTCACTCCTGTCGCGTCGTATCATCGCGTATCGCGACGTGTTTCTGGTCATCCGTCGCGTGGCGCGACAAATATGATTTTCCAGCGAGTTCAGAGCTGTGTCCTGCATTTTCAGCAACAATGGTTTTTACGGAATTGGCCATAACTTCTTCGTTATTGATCCGTTTTATGCGATTCTTTTTCCTATGCGCTCGTAATTTAATTCTCTATCTAACGGAGTTAAAATCCAACATCTGGATTAACAAACTTTAAGACTTTTAAGTCTTCGGCTTATTACCCTTTTTCCAAAATTTGACCCGTTAGTGATTTTATCAAACAAACGTATTTGTTTGATCCCTATAACACATACACTTCTATAAATTAAGGTTATCTACCATTTTAGGTTCCAATAACAGGTTATCACACAATTTAAACCCGTTTTCGCTCGTATGCTTATTTTGACCCGTTAAGGTATTTTAGCACTTTCGAGCCTAAAATCGCTTTCGATTGCTTCTATACTTATTCTAAGTATTTACCTAATCATAAAACTCGTTTGCAAACAACCTTTAAGGGTTGTTTGTTCAATTTAGCCTACAAGGGCGTTTTGGTCAATTTTGGTCCATCTTTTACGACGAAGGACTCTCACCAATTATTTGACCAAAATAGCACTTTTAACTACAACATAATTATGCGTACCTGGCTTGGATCAACATATTGACCCGTTTTAATACCTTGTCTTGACTTACTTGCTATTTCATAGATTCGCTAATTCACGAGCCGTTCATCCTGCGAGCATGAGACTCGTCATACAATTATTAGTCTTTAATTGTCAAATGGTATTAACATTACCATTTGATCCCTTTTACTCTTTTTACTAGTTTTAGCTTACTCATAAAGTAGCTGTTCGAAAACTCATTTTATCTTATTCTTTTCTTGACTAGTTTACCGTTCCAGCCCGTTTTACCATTACTATGGTTTCTAACATTGGTTTCTAATTCCGACCCAAATCATTTCGTGTCGAAAACCATATTTCGAATATTATCTCCATTGTATTTATAACATATAGAATAGATATGTATTCTAAAAAAATGTAAGTTTCACTTACCTCGCATCCACGCCACGCTTTTCTTTCCGTTCTTGATTTGTTTGACCCGCTTCCTTTCTCAAGCCTCCACCTGCTCGTTAAGCGTCAAACTATTTTAAATCATCGTTTCAAGGTGGTTAGTTTAATCATAATTTAATACGATTATTCCACCTTACGCATTTTATATCAAAATTACCATTTATTGTATTATAGGTCAGTTTGACTTTTTGAAAGTCAAACATCCCTTAATATCTAAAATGCACATTCACATTCATTAGCTAGTTTAGGCATTTTCAATTTACCCGGTAGGCGTTCTTTTAAGCTGTCACACCCTGGCTTTGCGGAAGCGTGGGTTAATTGGTGTGACTTCTTAATACCATAGCAACAATCATAACAATTCTATATGATTAAAAACATGAGATATTCATCCATTAATAAAGATTAGAAAAATCCCATTTTATACTTGTCTTAAAACCACAACCACAAAATAAGTTACAACCCTTGACTTGATTTAAATGAGTTCATAAAACTCAGCAAAAGACTTTAAACAATACTAGATTTAGAGTTATGTAACCCGTCGAGGAAGAGGTTACACCTTCTAAACCCGGAATGACTTCTTTATTCAAACGCAGCTTGAAATACATATGCATACCGTGCCAGATCCATTAGTTTCCTGAAATACATGTAGTTTGAAAAGTCAACATAAAGTTGAGCGAGTTCATGTGTATGTGAGTTGATATAAACCTTTGTAAAATGTCTGTATGTATGAAAATTCCTGGTATGTAGCAATAAGGAAAAAGAGATCAATTAATGTGTAGCTAATACATTAATAAGTGAAATGGCCTAGGAAGCACTCAAACCTGTAACGCGTATTTCATACCGGTCCTTCCGGCGGAACGACATAGTCACCACATGCAGCCACACGCTGGCTCATGTGTGGGGCTCGCAACACCCGATAGATCTATCACTCATGCCTCTCGGTCCTTATACAAGTATTAATGGTCTTACGATAATAGCCTACCCATTCACATGATCTAGGTAATAACCCTCCTTACGCTATCCATACCATGTAAAAAGTACTTGTAATCATAGTAACATGTATTTCACCCCCGCAGTTTAGAAAACTGAAAACAGTAAAGAGAAAAGGGGGACATGAACTCACAGTGGTGCGTCTCTATCAAGTAAATCTCCTGATCAATCTGTTGTGCGACGACCTACACGTACTAACTTCTATTAGACGGACGGCCGTGCCATAGCTTAAGGTTTAATGTCTTTGGGAAATAGTTAGACAACTATTTCGTAATTACACTTTGCAAATATTTGGTGAATATTTTCCTTCCCAAGGATGGGGGCTTTAATACATGTGCGTTTGTATATCTTCGAAATATATTATTAAGTCTCACTTAATAAAATATATTTTATTTTATTAATCAAAAATATTTTACTTCCGAAATATAAATATTTTTCCCAAAAATATTATATTGTAATCCTTATAGTTTTTCCCAAAATAATACTCTTGTCAAAATACGCGTTCATTAGTATTTTTCCGAAAATGCGCAAGTTACGTTTAAAGATCGGGTGGTATTAATATTACCGTTGTAACTTAATGTTTATTGTGAAGGCGTTCGTATTATTTTGGAGTCGTTAACATTCGGTAATATTATTTTTACCCTAAAAATAATATTTGTATAGTTCCCAAAATAATCATAAAAATCTCACAAGTGTTGTTATGAAAATATATATTCTAAATATATATATTTTAGCAAGTTTATTTTGTGAAAATCCCACCTCCGACACTTAAAAAGTTTTGTAATAAAAATCGTGGCGAAAGTTATTCGGGAAAACAAGTTAAAAATATAGTCATAACACTTGTGATAAAAAATATTTACAAGTGTTAGATTTTTGGAAAACTTTCGCCAGAGTTTCCCCTGTAACTGGAGGTGGCCACGCTTTCAAGCGTATCATTTTCTTTTAAAATTCAAATCAACAATTTTCTCAATCAACAATAAACAATATTCAAACCATCAAACTAGTCAAAATAGATATATAATCGCAATAATACATGAACTTGTGGTTTATCTAAATATGTAGTAACTTTCCCCATGTTTTTAGTAGATCTTCTTATAAATCCACTCGGTTTCTTGAGAATCTCGTTTTTAAAGAAAATATATTTTCACAACTTCTTGTCAAAAATTACAAAAATAATTCTTTGTCAAAACTTCTTGTTACACAAGTGTCTTCACACTCGTGTGTTCACAAAATCACCTTTATTTAGGAAAGATCCGGCTCTAAAAACATGATTTCATTTGACACTTGGTTCTTCGAAAATACCACTTGTAGATCCGTAGATCTACTAGTTTAGAACTCCATTTCATAAGAAAAATTGCTTTTACACAAGTTCATGTTACCATGTTGTAGTGTTCTTCATCTAACCACTTTCACACTTTAACATACTCTAGGTCATGTTACATGAACATGACTTAGCCGGGTTAGATGACGATCCGAGCTACTACTAGCATAAATCAACGCTAAATAATCATAATAAAACAAGTCTCACAAGTTTTACACAATTATTCATCTATTAACCATCTTGTTTATCACTTTAGTAGACTTTAAATTTTGTTTTGACATGTTCATGATTTTTATCCGACAAATCTCTTATTAACCACTTTAGACAAGATCAAGGAGGTGATTAGAAACACTTACAACTAGCTTAAGGCTAGGGAAGAAATAGACGAAGAACGGGTGGTTAATAGCGTTGTGGTGAGGTCCTTGGCAATCCGCAAGCACCGAGCTTCCTTATACGTGATCCTTCACCTTTGTGTATACTTGGAAATGCAAGATCAAACTTTGAAATAGTGGGGTGTTGTTAGGGGGGTTCGGCCGTGAGTAGTAAGGAGAGGAGAGAGAGCCAAGTTCTTGTGTTGTTGAAGTAAATGGTAATGTGATCTTGTGGTCATTTTTATAAACCATTTAGAGCTAAAATCCATTAGGTAAAATGTCTCCTTGATATGAGACACAAATGAATAAAATATACAAATGTGTATGGATTTGTCCCACATGGGACGATTTTGATTACAAGGGGGGAATGGGTTTGGTTGAATTTGAACTAGAAGGTTAGATGTTATAGTTAGTTTAGTTAGGAGTTAAATTAGTGTATGATGTGTGTGTTGTAATTTATAACGGGTGTTAGGGTATTCGGGGACCCTAACTGGCTCAGAAAAAAGAAAAATAATGTTAATGACAATATTTTTATGTTCCGGGTATAGTCCGGTTGTTCGGTTGGATACTGATCCGTTAAACTGCTTAACAAGCATTTAAAGTGTCGTTATTATTATTTTTAGTGACACAAAGTATTCCCGACACTTTGGAAAGTGTCTAGTATTATTTTTCTCATGTTTTGGCACTTTACTAGTTAGCTAAATGCTGAATTTTTTATTTAAAGTGCAGGATTTTGTGTTTAGAATATGTTTTAGGCACATCCGGTCACTATAATTATCACCTAGTGACGCAGTTCTACAACCCTCACTTCCCTACACTCTCTACAGGTGTAGTAAACTATCTCTGGATCATACAGGCCTTAGAGGCAGTGTCTGCCTGGTGCTGGCCATGTCCGCACGTTTAACGGGTTATCCGTTCATTGTGCTACTGTGCTTTTGCGCATCAAGTTTGTCACTATAGTTCTGTGTCAACAATGGAGTGACAGCAAATAAAGTATGATGCATGTAAATGTACGTATCAGAAATCAAGAATCAGTTAGACCACAATTATAAGCAAGCACAGTAATTAAGCAGTATTTAAATATTAATTAATTCGTACGGATACCTGGTTTGGGGAGGGTTGTCACATTCTCCCCCTGTTAAGGAAATTTCGTCCCCGAAATTTGTACTACCTTAACTCCTTATGGTTACGTCACACATGTATGTATATAAATAACATCGAGGTAGATAATTATTAAACCGAATCAAACCTTACTCACATTTGGTGAGTCCAAGAATATATAACAACCCGTACCCTAGGGTAAAAAGTGTGTGCTTATAGCGGTTGGTGTCAGAGGTACAAGACGTACTTGACGTATAGCCTAGATCAAACCAGCTAGCAGGGGGTTCCACAGAGAGGAGCCTTGGCTAATAAGACTCTCAAACGATCGATCGCAATATGCACACGAGTTCTCACGAAACATAGTACCCGCTATATAAATTCAAAAATCCACAAATCAAATATAATAGTAAATTGATCTGTCAACTCCCGAGTAGATGAATGGTAAAGTTTAGTGTTTTGACATTCTTAAAATTCGAAAGTACACTGAGTGGAATACAGGCGAATCTGGTGTATCACGGTTCGTAGTTGCATCAGAGATGTTTAAAAGACAAGTCAACAACAGTTGATGTAGTTTTGTGTGAAACGGATGACCATGATTAGCACAAGCTGCAAGTTTGTAATGACACCACAAGGTATCACAACGACATGATTCCATAATAGCGGTGACTGAACAAATTCACCGAGTTTGAGACCAGGTGAAGGTGTACCGAAACAAGCCGGAAGATGAAACTAAGTACTGCAAGGCGTTTGATTGATAACGAGAGAATCGTTAGGAGGTACACCATGATATGAGATGAATTTATGTACCTTTGACTCAGCACGCAAGTGTGTTGAGAGTGCTTTAATTGTGGTAAACAAAACGGATTTAGGGCAAGTTGTCAAATAATCAATTAAATCCGTGTACGAAGTGAGTAGTCAGATAAGCGCAAGCTTCAATTCTGAGAAAGTATCACTGTAAGGTGCCGAAATCTATCAATGATTTAGTGGAGTCATAGACCAAACAAGTCTACTACGACTCGAAACAAAAGAATCTGTGCCAAAGTATTAGAATATGATGCTCTCAATACATCATATGGTGTCTAAAATCAAACATGTGAACTGGATAAGTTCAAGCAGTTGAACCTAGTTTCAACGTAACCAAACAATAAACGTATATATCAACAAGGAAATCTTGGCATGATAGCAAACATGTAACTTGAAAGAAGGTGGTTTCAAAAAAAAATGTGTTGACTTGATAACAACAGAGTCATCAATGACAAAAATGTAGGTTATTCGAATCACAACTAGTAATTAGATTTGACAACGTAATATCTGACATTCATGAAGCGTTTATTCGAAATGAAACCGCATGCGTAGCAAATGGTGCATGGGTTATATATAGGTTTTCAAGTGATGAAGCGATGCGTTCTTACCAAAACGAAGAAGTGACCAAATATACGAAGCAAACGTGCGTTCGCTCTCAGCGAAGGAAAACAACGTGATGCAACTACTTGAGGGGAGTAGAAATGCAAATTTCTACTTGTTAGAAGTGAAAGTGAAGACTTCAACGGGAGAAAATTTAAGTACTTTCGGTTTCGTTAACTGCAATGAAAAGTTGGTCAAGTTAATGATGTTTGATTGAGTTGACAGATATGGTTCCTAGATGTAAGGCTTCTAGTTTCTCTGGATTCTACATCCCTTGTGGATCTGGTTTATACACTGTGTAGGAAGCTCCATTTTGGTTGTGTCTAAGCACAGTCATTGTCCCACAATTTCATCCTGGTATACTCCCTGAAGTTCTCCGCTAACGATGTTCGATCGTCGATCAGTCGTGTAGTAGTAGTTGGGTCCTCATAGTCAGTTATGTAAGAGGTTCTTTAATCCTTAGCAAGAGTCACTGACTCTGGTAGGTTAGCTCGTTCGGCTCCTGGTAGTTGACGTTTACTTGAAAATCATCATCCTTCTTTTTGACGAGCAGAAATGGGGTTACCCAACAGGGAGTCTTGGTCTGTTATCTTCCTTCTCTAGCAACTACTGAGGTTACACTGGCAATCCCTGCATCTCCGAAGGTGTATGTCGCTAAAGTGCATCAACAGCAGACGCTGCGTCTGGAATTAAATCGATGCGAAATTCAACTTGTCGTTGAGGAGATAATTCTGGCTAGTCTTCGAGGAAGACTTCAGGATATTCTCCGATCACAGGGGTATCTTCGAGTTTTGTTTCTTTGGCTCCCTTGTCCCCGACATGAGCCAGAGAACAACACATCCTTCCTACAACATCTTTCGTGCCTTCAAACAATTCGGGATCTGTGGAGGTGTATCCTGCTTCGTGAGTCCCAATCGTTTCTTCGTTCGTCATTTGGTTGCGAACATCAATCTTTGTTCGATCGCTTGGCAACTAACCCATCCCAGTTACCACGTTGCAGCTTCCCAACTCAACTGGCAAAAGATCTAGCGTAAACCTACGCTCTCCAAGTTCTCTCTTGCCAATTCCACCTACTTCGTTGGCTTCCACTAGTTTCCCGTTAGCTAGTACTATCGTGTGCGGGTTATTTATCTTACTTGCTACTAAACCAAGTATACACTTACTCTAGAGATACGAAGCTAAAATTTACAGCAGTATCAAGTAGCGCAAATGCATAGCATTGAGTAATATGGGACGTACCGATATCCATGCTTGGATTCCTGGCGTGCTTCCCTAGCCCGGTGTTAGACATCTTTCCCATAATTTTGTTCAATCTCCCTTGGGCAATCTTTCCTATAGTGCCTTATATCCCCGCAGTTGTAACATCCCTTATCTTTTCCTTTTCCTTTCTTTCCACGCTTCGTCTCTCGCCAACACGTTTCCCTGTTGTGTCCCACTTTGCCACAGTTGTCACACTTCCCATTTTTACATCGCCCAGTATGATGGCGTCGGCACCTGTCACATTTAGGTAGTTTACCCATGTACTCTTTTCTCTTTTTGGCCTTGTTGTCACTACTCATTTGGATACCCTGTTTGAAATTTGCTAACTTTCTCTTGTTATCCCCAGATGACTCTACATGAGTCTCCTTCTTCTCCTCAGAGGTTGAAAATTTGTTCATCCTGATTGCCTCTTCAGTCAAGGCCACACTTAGATTGATGGCCTCAGCGATCGTTGCAGGCTTTGATGTCGTCACCATGCTCATGATTTGAGGTGCCAATCCCCAAATGAAACGCTCAATCTTCTTAAACTCTGGATCTACCATGTATGGAACAATACGCGACAGAACTTGGAACATCTCCACGTACCCAGCTATTTTTGGACCTTCCATCTTCAAGTTCCAGAACACAGTTTCCACCTTCTGGCTTCCTGTTCTTGAGCAGTACTTTTTATGCATTAGCTCTTTCAGTTCGTCCCATGATAAGGCATATGCAGCAGCCTCGCCCATCGTCTGAACCTGGAGTTTCCACTATGACAGAGCCCCATCTCGAAACAGCCCGGAAATGTACGTGACCTGATCCTCTAGGGCGCATTTGCTCGCACGCAAATCAGAATCCGTCTTCTCAATCCAGCGCATGAAGGCTACGGCACCCCCAGTGTCGTCGAAATGTAGGGGCTGGCAGCCCAAGAACTGCTTGTAGGTGCAGCCGTTGGGTGGTTTATTTCCGGAGGTACCTCCGCTGCGCTCGGAGCGAAAGGCCTCGTACTGTGCGATGAACTGTAAGAGGCGTTCTTGAAATTCCGCCTCTGTCGTCGGCAGAGGGTTGTTGGTATCGGTGTTCCCTCGAGTCGACATCTTCCTAGAAGAGAGTCGGGTAGGTCGGGTCTTAGTAAGGACACGAGCATACAAGTCTCTATTTAACGAATAAGACCTCAGAGGTATATTACGTTTACGTAAATACGTAGTTGTTTAACAATTAATGTAGGTCCCCTTGATGTGTATGGATCTTCATAGAATCGTCTTTCCAATCAAGAGTGCGGAATCCTCTTGATCAGAATTAGCAGAAAACGTGTAGGAACAGAAATCAGCAATCACTTTCAAACCGGGTTTTCTATTGATTATCAATCTCACGAATTACAATCAATCCAAAACCCTAACAACCCTAATTTCGTCCAAGACTAAGCTCTCATGAAATTTGCTCTCTCACACAACTGTTTTGGCTGATTAACCTAAACCCTAATGTGTACCCTTGTTTATATAACACAAGGTTTACAACTGGGCTAGGTTAAACTCTCTTGGGCTGCGAATTGGACAGGCCCAATTCGCCCCCCATCACCCAATCTGGGTTTAGTTTAGCCCGAACTCAATTATCTCACTAATACAAAGCTAAACCTGCTAACTGTTTATCGTTTAACTAACTACAAGATATCCAAAGACCAAATCTAAGCTGTTGTCACATAATATGCACCAACAAACTCCCCCTTGACAATAGCTTCATAAAAACTTTGTCTTCAGTCAAAACTTTGTCTTCAGTCTTCTTGCAATCTTCAAGTACTGTCCTTGCACTGTCTTTGGTCTTTGGATAGCTTCAGCTTCAACAGCTTCTGTCAGCAACAGACTCCCCCTAAGCTGATGCATCCAATCACCAAATCTTCAAAACGTTAGCACTTGAGTAAACTCCAGTTTAGCATTTGCACAACAATCTTCAAACTCTTCAATCTGGTCTGCAATATAGAAAGGAGGTTCTACCATGCATCCAATCAAACTCTCATCTTCACATTTCACAGCAACTTCTCAGCAACAAACTGCTTCAATCTGAATACTATAAAACAAACATCTCGAGAAACCATAAGAATTTTTCAACATAAGTTAAATAAATTATTATTTTTCAAGAGATTAGTTAAACTGTATCACAGATTAAGCATTGTCAATTTCATCACCAACACGCAAAACTTTTTGTTCAACACAGAAGAACCTGTCTGATTTAAAAATTTTGAACTCACTTTCTAACACCGTCTCCCCCTATCGATAACAATTCTTCCAAGAATAACAGTTTTCCGTACGTTAAGAATTTTAAACAGAAAAAGACACTATTTTTGGATTTTTATATTTTTCTGAAAGCAAGTAAATAACAAAAACAATAAACACTCTATTTTTGTGAGAATCACCGGTAAGAAGATAATAGCTTCATAGTGTAACTTTGTCTTCAAACATCTTGTTTTCTTTTGGTCTTTGGATAGCGTGAGCTACACAGTTTCTGACATCAACAAACTCCCCCTTAGTTGATGCTTCCAATCTCCAAAACTTTCATTTGTTGTAGAACAGTGAACTAGCAATCTTTGGTTTAGCAAGTAAACTTCAATTCTTCCAAATCTCTCTGTTTCTGCAATGTAGTAGAAGGATTCTACCATGCATCTTCACACATTCTTCACTTCACTCTCAATCTGCACTTTACTTGTATTTTGCACTTCATTTTAATAACTGCATCAATCTGTTTAGAAACACAAGCAAGTATCTCGAAAAACCATTAGCCTTTTTCACATTTAAAGACAAACCAATATTTTATCTTATCATGCAAAAACAACAACTTGTCAATTTAAAATGGGAGATCCTTTAAAAAAGACATCTTTTTGGTATTTTTGATATTTTTCAACACAAACTAAACTAACAAAACTAAACTGAAAAATATTTACAATACTTCTTTTTGTGAGTATCAAGTGCAAGAAGATCATATCAGCACAATCAAACTGTTTTCACACTATTAGATAATTCTTTATTTAATTTTTCGTGAAAAGCAGTTCAAGACGATTACCAGTATGTTTGTCCACTTAAACAAAATGCATGAACATTTCAAGTACCATTACCGTATGATACGTTAAGGTAATTTTATTATACTGAAATACTAGTGTGTCCCACTTCAGGATATACCCCCGCGATCAAGGTATGCACAAAGATTCATCGTAGTAGGTGAGTATACTGAATTCATCCGTTTTATTTTTCAACGATAGATAATTGGTGAACAGGTCAGTACTTCCGTACAACAGAGAGACCAAAATATCTTATCGAGGGCTAAGACAGATACCATTTTTGGTACAAATTATGCATTTTGCATTTTTTGAATGACTCTCTATGAGAGCTTCTTCATTTTCAGGGTTTTGGCATTTTTAGCTCTTTTAAGATATCCTGGGTGTGTCTAGGTCAGCATGTATCTGGATGCAGCAGAAGGACACCCCTGATATCCCCAGATGAAATAACAGTATAAAGACCCAAAACCTCAGATTTTGGCAATCTATCAACGCAAGAATTAAGGTCATTAAACCATACACCACTGATGTGTTCCCCACTCATATTCAGTTCATTTATGTTTATATCACTTTGGTAAGTTGATTATTTCATGCTTTTGCCTACTGGTACATCATATGATGAAGCTGCTATCACACTTAAGCAATTTAGGTTCAATTTCAGTGTGACAGTCTAACTTGCTGATGTACTATCATTTCTCCTTTTTCACACAATGATAACTCATTTTTGATTTTCTATTTTTTTATGTTTTTGATTTTTCAAATTTTTTTTTATGTTTTTGATTTTTATGCAAAGCAGTAAACTATTTACAAATTCTTATGAAAAACCAGTTATTCAGGATTCCTCATCCCGTTGAGTTCGACTAAGTGTTCAAAGCGAGCCCTGTCAAATGCTTTAGTATAAAGATCTGCCAGGTTATCTTCTGTGTCGACTCGATGAAGTTCAATTAATCTCTTTTCAGCACAATCCCGTATAAAATGATGACGTATGTCAATATGTTTTGTGCGACTGTGATTCACGGGATTATTAGTTATAGAAATTGTGGCATTATTGTCTATCATAATAGGAGTACGAGTGAAATCCAAACCGTAATCGCGCATCTGCTGTTGAATCCAGAGAACCTGAGAGCAGCAGCTTCCAGCAGCAATATATTCAGCTTCACACATAGAAGTAGACACACAAGATTGCTTCTTGCATTGCCAAGACACAATCCTGCCTCCTATGAACTGACAACCACCTGTTGTAGACTTTCTGTTCGACTTGCATCCTCCAAAGTCTGAGTCAGTGTAAGCAACAAACGTCAAATCACTATCAGCTGGATACCACAACCCAAGTTTAGGTTTCCCCTTCAAGTAACGAAGAATCCGCTTCACTGCTTTCATGTGTGACTCTTTTGGATTTGCCTAATATCTGGCACACAAGCATACGGCAAACATGATGTCGGGTCTTGAAGCAGTCAAGTACATTGGAGAACCAATCATGGCCCTGTATTAAGTAGGATCAACGTCTTCAGTACTTTCATGATCTGGGCCAAGATTGTGATTTTCACATATGGGTGTGTTGGAAGTAGAGTAATCATTCATTTTGAACCGACTCAAAATGTCATACACATACTTTGTTTGATGAATAAACATCCCATCCGCCTTCTATTCAACTTGTAATACCAGAAAGTAAGACAGCTCAACCATAGCACTCATTTTGAACTTGCTCTTCATCACCTGCTCGAACTCTTTACACATGTTTTCATCAGATGACCAAAGATGATGTCATCCACGTACACCTGTACCAACAAAAAATCTTCCTTCTTCCTCTTGATGAACAGTGTACTGTCAATCTGACCTCTTTCAAAACCATTCTTGATCAGATGTGTAGACAGTGTCTCGTACCATGCCCTGGGAGCTTGGTGTAACCCATACAAAGCCTTATCAAGTTTGTACACCCGATCAGGTTAATCTGGATCAACGAACCCATCTGGTTGTGTGACATATACAACTTCTTGGACTTTCCCGTAAAGAAACACACTCTTCACGTCTAGTTGGTAAACTTTGAAGCCCTTGAACGTTGCAAAAGCCAGAAACAAACGAATTGCCTCCAACCTTGCCACTGGTGCAAACACCTCATTGTAATCTATCCCTTCTTGCTGATTGAAACCTTTGACAACCAATCGAGCCTTGTTTCGCGTGACAATGCCTCTTTCATCATTCTTGCACCTAAACACCCATTTAGTGCCAATCTCTCTTTCACCTTTAGGAAGATCAACCAACTCCCAAACCTTCAACTTCGCAAACTGGGCCAATTCCTCTTGCATAGCTTCAACCCATGAATTGTCTTTAAGAGCCATATGAATGTTCTTCGGCTCCTCTTGGGAAATAAAGCAACTATACAAGCACTCGTTCACAATCCCAGTCTTCTCAATCGACACAAATAAACCAGTATTCGCTGCTATGCTTCTTCTCGTCTGAACACCTGCAGTAGGATCTCCAAGTATCATGTCAACTGGATGATCCCTATTTGCTCGTGTAGTAGCAACCGCATCGACTTCTAGATTATCACCCAGGTTTGATCCAACCTCCCCCTGAATATTCTGATTTGCAAACGGATTAATGAAATCCTCCCCCTGATTGGGTTCGGGTTCACTGTCACTTGAATCAGTATCAGCAGCAGGATGGGAAGTTTCCGGAGCATCTGTCATATCAACATTTGATCTAGGCATGAACTCGCCTTCATCATCTCCATTTATCACTGTTTGAATCAGCTGAGACTCATCTGCATTGGAAAACTCAGGAATATTAAATGATTTAAAAACACTTTCATAATCATATAATATAGCAGGTCCACTCGTTGACTGTTGAGGTTTGTAAGAAGTAATTTCAACATTAAACACAACCTCAATTTTACCAGTTTTTAGATTAAAAACCCTTTTATTCGGTGTGCCAGGCACGTAACCTAGAAAGTAGCCATCGTCAGCCACCTCACTGAATTTTTGTTTATCTTTATTACGCATAATGGTGCAGGGTAATCCAAATGGTTCAAAGCCTTCTAAGTTTGGTTTCTTGTTAAACATCAACTCATGACAAGTTTTGTTAAAACGTTTAACAGTCAAAACTTTGTTTAGGACATAGCATGTTGTATTCACAGCTTCTCCCCAGAAAAGAACTGGTAGCTTAGAATCTGAAAGCATTATCCTAGCGGCTTCAATCAACGTCCTGTTTTTCCTCTCAGCTACTCCATTCTGTTGAGGCGTATAAGGAGCAGAATATTGATGTTCAATTCCCTTGCGAAGACAATAGAGATCCAAAATGCGATTCTTGAACTCCGTGCCATTATCACTCCTTATCCTCTTGATCTTTGCATCATGGACGTTTTCCAATTTTGTAAAAAGATCTATCAACATCTCTGCTGTCTCATCTTTTGTACCTAAAAAGAAAACCCATGAATAACGTGAGTAATCATCAGTGACAACAAGACAATAGTACTTTCCACCTATGCTCCTCACGTTCACTGGACCGAATAAATCCATGTGAAGTAATTCGTAAGGGGCATCTATGGAATTTACTGTTTTTGATTTGTGAGGTTTCTTATGTTGTTTTCCCTTTTGACATGGAAGACATTTGTCTTCCACTTGAAACCTCTGCATTGGAACCCCTTTCACTAGCTCATTTTTCACAAGGTAATTCATTTTTCGATAGTGAATATGGGCCATGCGTCTGTGCCACAACATTGATTCAGCTTCAGATGCTTTTGA
The DNA here is from genome assembly GCF_002127325.2 of Helianthus annuus. NCBI lineage: Eukaryota > Viridiplantae > Streptophyta > Magnoliopsida > Asterales > Asteraceae > Helianthus > Helianthus annuus. Next base: position 150,585,669 of record NC_035442.2, read on the forward strand.
TAGTAAACACGCCACCAGAGCAGTTGGATCCTTAGCACCCATGTCCATGACATAAGTGTCATTTCTCCTTGGCGCTCGCATCACTATCCAATCATCCGGTATCTCCAAACCTGGTTTCAACACTAATGCTTCATTCTTGGTAAAATAGACCGAGTGACCCTTGTCGCAGAATTGTGACACGCTCATAAGATTGTGTTTAAGCTGCTCAACATAGTTCACTTTGTCCAGTGTGATCTTCCCATTGGTCATCTTTCCTCGTCCTGTAATTCTACCACCTTTCGCACCCGCAAAATTCACATGTCCTCCATCATAATCTTCGAACTCAGTCAACAATCTCACATCCCCCGCCATGTGCCTGGAGCAGCCACTATCAACATACCACAAGTTGATAATCCTCCTTAGCAGCTCCTGCACACACCAACCAAAAAAAATTAGTTAGATTGGGGGACCCAAGCCTTAATGGTCTTGGGTCGTCCAAATTCACCAACCACCGGAACATCCATCCAATATCCATTACTCCTAACTGGAGTCTTGGATCTTAGACCTGTTGGAATTTGATTTTGATTTCCACTAGGTCTTTGGTCCTGAGGGTTCTTATGTGTGTTTGGACTTTTTGACCTTTGAAAATTTTGATTTTGATTCCAAGAAGCGTTATTGTTGTAATTTCTAAAGCCATTGTTATAAAAATTTCAACCACCATTGTTTTGGTATCGATTTTGATATTGACCTTGACTTCTGAAATTATTAGAATTTTGATTGTTCATTCTTGGTGAACTGCTTCTAGGTCTCTCAAATCTGCCTGGTGGAGATCTAGGCTGAAATCTTGGTTGATTTCTTTGAAAACGAGGAACTTGTGGAGTTCCTTTTTCAGCCTTATCCACACCAACAGCAACTTTCTCTGGTTGCTTAGGAGCTGATTTCTTTGGAGAGTTGGACTCTCTCTCCTGCTTATCACCACTTTTCTCTGGTGACTTCTCTCTTCCTCTCATTCACTTGTGCTTCCTTCTTTTTGTTAGGACAGCAGCTAGCTACATGTCCTTTGGTGTGACATTTGAAGCACGACATCCTTTTCGAAGACTTCTTATCTGAAGCCTTTGAACTAGATTCAGGCTTTGATGATGATGCTTTAGAAGAATCTGGTTCAGTTTGCTTAGTTTCAGAATTTTCTTTGTTCTTGTTTTTAGCAAACTCTACATTAGATTCGTTTTCAATAACAGCTGTTTCGTTTTTCATGTCACTTCCTTGAACAAAAGTAATCTGTTTAACAACAGTTGGTTTCTTATTCTTAGGATGTGAATTTTTCTTTTTCAAACCTGGTTTGCTGTTATCATTCTTCTTAGCATCATCACACGCAGACTCATCACCTCGACTTGCTGTGGAACTACTTGGTGCTGTTGACATAAACTTTGTTAGCTCATCTTCATCAGGTAGGAATGAATAATCATGACTAAGAGGAGGTGGGACTTCATTAAAGCCTTGGAATCCCACACTAGTCTTGTCATTACTCTTCTTTAACCCACCCATCATGTGTTTCATGACAAAAGTAGAATCCCTGAATTGTCCTAACTTCTTTTCAAGTTCAACAATTTTGAGTTGTGCATCTGTCAACTCTTTGCATTTTTCAGAAATCTCTTTTGTTTTCTCAGCCATCATGTCATGAGCTAAGTCTATGACTTGAAGTTTTTCATTTAGTTTGCAGGTTAAAGAATCAATTTCAGTTTCATAACCTTTAATTTTCTTCAAGTATAGAGATTCATTTCTTTTAGCGAAAAAATTTGATTCTTTTATGTTAGACATTTCGCTTACCAAACTTAGGTTGTGTGTGGACAACCTGTCAACCTCACCCTGTAGTTCACGACATTTCAAACACACAGAATTAGTTTTTACCTCTCCTGTTTGTTTATCAAGGTTGGCCATTAGAGCCGCAAGCTGAGCTTCCATTTTCTTGTATTTAGCATCTTTTTCTTCAGCTTCTCTTTCATGGTCAGACTTTTGCTTTTCATCTTCAGCAGCAACTGATGTCTGATCACCCATCTTTTCTTCAGCTTGATCCTCAACCTTCACCTCAGCCTCAACTTTCACTTCAGCATCTCCCTCAGTAGCTTTATCATCATCAATAGGCACTATCTCTGCCATGAATGCCTGAGTGGCACTCTCATTGTCTTCTAGATGAATGCTCCAGTCATACGAACCTTCTCGTGCTGTAGAGATCAAAGCCTTTGAGCTAGAGTTGTTTGATGCATTCCTGTTGTTTGAACTCTGACTCGAATTTTCTTGCTTTTGTTTCTGACATTCCCTTGCAAAATGCCCATATCTTTGACAGTTGAAGCACCTCACTTTGGTCTTGTCGAAACCAACACTCCGTCCTACAAATTTCCTTCCTGTTCTATTCATAAACCTCTTCACTCGTCTGGAAATCATGGCCATTTGCCATTGCAGATCCATCTCTTCAAGATAATCAGGGTCAATCTGATCATTGTCTTCATCTAAAGTAGCAGGATCAGATATCTTCCCCTGAATGTAGTTTTCATAAGAAGCAACAAACGAAGCAAGTAGAGCAAGATGTTCTTCAGCAGATTTCACACTCATTGGCATCGGCTTAGCACTACTACACTGCTTAGCAGCTGATGTTTTCTTTGCTCCTGATGATCTTCCTGAAGCAGCAACAAAACACACATCACCATCCTGATTCACCATAACCTGCTCATTTTCACATGATAAAAACGCAGTAGCAGAGTCGCTAGAAGCGTTGTGAGATGAAGAAGATGTAAGCCCATTGCAAACCACTGGATCTTGAACCTGATCATATCCAGTATCTTTCTTCTTCATGCTGAGCTCATAAGCTCTCAGCTTGCCAACAACCTCTTCAAGCTCTTTTATCTCATAATCTGCTTCACCCTTGATCATGAGAGTGTAGATATCCCACTTGGTAGGCAAAGCATCTAGCAGCTTGTCATTCTTCTCTACGTCAGAATAGCAATCGATCTCATAATTTTCCATTTCTGACATCAGATGATAGTAACGAGTGATGACATCTTCAAGTGACTCATGCTTCATGTACTTGAAAACAGCAAACTGCTTCTTCAGTAGATCAATCTTGTTTTTCTTGACATCAGCATTTCCAGCGTATCTTTTCTCCAAAGCATCCCACATATCCTTTGAGTTAGTGTACTTCTTGAAGGTATGCTTGATGCTATCAGGTAGCGACATTTTGATTGCAGCCAATGCTCTCTTTTCAGCCTCATACATCTTTTTGTCATTATCTTGCATGTTAACATAAGCTATTCTACGTGGTCTGCCCTCAAAGTCATGTGTTGGGTTTGTGTACCCATCTTCGATACATATCCACATGCGCGTATCCTGATATTCAATGAAGGATTGAAAACGATCCTTCCATGTCAGATATTTTTCCATCTTCATCATCTTAGGCGGTTTGTTGGTAGTGCCAACCTCATGCTCCATCTTCACCAGCTCATTCAAAGTAGACATGTTCGACATTTTTAACGTAACAGACTGAGAAAACCGTACAAAGTTTGTCCAAAAACAGTGGTTACCAAATTACACCGTTAGAATCGTCTCGAAAAGACGAATCCAATGATATATAATGTCAAAAACCGAATTCGTGAATTTTTTTGTCCTAAAAATCACACGAATTCAACGGTGCAGACGGTTTCTTCAAATGAGTTACGGTTCATTCTATTTGCAAAACACTGATGTTTGTTTAATTTCGCTGATGCAGTTCACTAGTCAATTTCGCTGATAAGGTTCGCTGGATATTTTCGCTGGTCAAATTCGCTATTACGACGACCTGTAAAGTCGCCGAAAACCGTAATAATTTCGCTGTGGAAAATTATACGGTTACCAAAGTTGCCTTTGGATTTAACTTCGCCGGTCACCGAGTAATTTTGTCACAAATTCGCTGGTGTGTTGATTTCGCTGGTCAGTCAGCAAAATTAATCAAATTCGCCAGTAAATATGGAAATCCAATCTTTTCGAAATTTTGAAGATCTTATCTCCTCTCCAACACAAATCTGCAAAATCAAAACAACAAAATATCAGTGATTTTCGAAAATCAACAAGAAACAGAACGAAGAACGTGAAGAACACGAAGAACAATCTTCGAATCTTCAAGTGTTTTCAGCCAAAATCCTTCTAACAATCAACCGAATCTTTCCAAAAATCCTGAAAAACACCAAACAAATAAACCAGAAGATCAAAACAGCCAAAAATTTTCGAAAATTTTATCAAACCAGCACAAAAATTTCGAAAATTTTATAAACCCTAATTTTCAGGTTTAACAAAAAATCGAAATCACTCCCTGTTTCTGCAGCAAACAATTCTGAACCGAGCCTTCAAGAGCCTAACGCTCTGATACCAATTGTAGGTCCCCTTGATGTATATGGATCTTCCACAGAATTGTATATCTAACCTAGAGTGCGGAATCCCCTAGATCAGATTTGTTACAGAAACGAGTAGAAACAGAATTCCAATTAAACGGGTCTTCTATTGATTATCCAACTTGCAGTTTACAATCAATTCAAGACCTCACAACCTCACAGCCACTATCTGTGATCTTGCCTAGAACCCTAATTTCGAAATTATCTTCTCACTCTAGACTTTCTCTCTCTAGAATTCTCTAACTACTAAAACCCTAATCACAAAAACATGTTTATATACCACATGTCTGTGAACTGGGCTTCCTACATGGACTAGGCCATTTTTCTAAGCCCATTACAATAATAAACTCACTAACCAATAAGCTAAGCCCAATACAAAATATCCAAAGACTAAATAATCAAACTATTAAGCTGTTGTCACAGAATATGCACTAACAATTAATCACATATCATCACAGTTATAGCACAGCTTGCAAATAGGAACGTAGCAAGTAAACATGTGGTATTATAGTTATAGCACAAATATGTAGATCATCAACGTGCTTAGTGAGAGCATAGCGACGATATTTTTCGTCAGTCATTAGTCATAAGTATTGTCGCGTGTTTAAAGATGATCGGGCTTTCATTATCCTCCGGCCACAATCACTGTGTCTTACCAAAATGCATCACATCAGAAGGGACACAGGGTCACCCTACCCTTGTCCAACAAGTATATCAGTGCATCACAATTACGTGGTCAGGAGTGATCCTCAAAAGTCTCCGCAATCCCCGCTTATCATTAGCGTCTTTTCCCAAGCGTAATGCAATCCGCTTAATCCAGAAATCAACTATACTGGTGACTGAGGTGGAGGAGGAAAGAAAAGTATACTGTTAACGTGCGTGAGTCCCTCCTCGAGCTTGTATATACGTTGAAGTAATTATTTGCTCTGCCGCTCGATAGTTTAGAAATGAACATCAGAATCCCAGGAATGGTGAAAGAACAAAGGTCAAGAGCACAAAGGAGTCTTGATGTATGCGGCGGATCAAAGCATGCTGGTGATAGACAGGCTGGAGAACGTGGTATTTTGCATAAACTTTCCAGGCAATATGTGTGGTCTTGTGATGTAGACACTCAAGTCATGTTTTCGGTTATGGAATGTTTCGCAATTGAAGTTGCCAATTGTGGCGTCAGCTCAAGCTCCAACATTCTGTGACTCATATCCTTAACTGTAGTTGATGTTACAGGAGCAACTCATCTCGCGTGTGGCCTTTATAATGTAAGGGTCTAACTTTAGCACAGTGTACAATAGGAATCATCGAGATGGCTCGTCCGACATTGTAGAGGTGAATGTAGCAAATGGTGCGACCTGTGCAGTTGGGAATATGCCGTTGTAGCAGATGAATCGTTATGCGGGTGCTGACCTGAAGTACCTCCCCGAGGTGCGGTTATATTCTGAAAGGAAGCTATAGGCATCTTGGCGCAATGGACGTTGGTCTTCATAGGGGAAAGGAGCAATGTCAGCGGTTGCGGGTGTAAAAACGAACATCTCACAAATGAGATTGGCCGATGCAGGTAGATATAAGGGGTGCAATGTATGGCATACCAAAAAGAAACAGGACCGTGATCACGTAAAGGTGTAGGTTCAGCAGGCACAACATCAAGCTGGCCCAAATGGTGTAGCAGCTGGCTCGAGTGTAGGCTCCGGGTCATGTAACGGTGTGGTGAGTATCAGTGGTGAGTGTGGGAACAAAGGTGCTTCCATAGAAACTGAAACAGGGGCTGAAACAGGAGTCACAAGGGGGCGTCACAGGAAACTCAAAAGGTGGGTGACCATTAGCATCGTCTATCCACTCACTTCATGTGTGCGCGTGTCGATGACCAAAAAGGTGCATGATCGAACTGCACGGGCACAGGGTCAGGAATGGGGCGACAACAACTGGCTCAGCGGGAATATCAACAATGTGAGGGGCATCAACATGAGCATCAACAGCATGCTCATCCTCCAACAGTGGAGCATCAATAGGATGATCATCGATAGGTACATCATCAATCAAAGGATCAATAGCGGGTACATCAGCATGAATAGGGTCATGCTCGAATACGGGGTCTGGAGCAACTACTGGCTCGGGGCCACTGCAGGCTCTGGATCGTCAAACATCATCTCAAAAATCTGCGGGATCAGCAAACATGGGGTCAACAGGGTCCCTTATGGGCTGATCTAAGTGAATAAACTCAATGTCATGATCGGGATCAAAGCCCGGTGGGAAAACAGGATCCGAATCGTCATCAACGTCATGACCATACTGAAAGCTAGGGGCAGGGGTAGGTGCAGCGGATGATGCCATATCAGGGTCCGTGTCGTGCGAATGATGCTGCACTCCCTGCGCATGTGAAGGTGCAGATGTCACGGACTCAAAGGAGTCGGGGTCGGTGAGTGGATGGGTGCCTCCTCCGCAGGAGCATCAGCGAGAAGTAGGAGATCACCAGCCGCAATAAGGGCCTCACCCTCCAAGTCATCCTCGAGTGGGTCCTCATCAAACAAGTTGACGTTGTCGTCAACGATTACGTCAAGGGCATATCAACAATAGGGTAAGCGGCAAGGGGTACAGGGGCAGGGATCACCGCGAGCGGCAACTCCCTAGAGATAGGGCCATCAGCGGGCTCAGCCACGTTATTGGGCAGCGCAAATGGCTGGAAATCATCATTGTCTGTGCTGGTAGTATCTGAGGTATACACCTCGGGCTCTGATGAGACTATGTCGTCTGATACTATGGGCATGGGGTCTGTGGTGTCCGACTCTCCAAGGCCGGATGAAGGCAGGTCGTCTGTATTACAAACACGCATATGCACAAATAATCAATCACATAGTCAAATAATCATATTAGTCACCAATACGCAATCAAATAGTTCTCCTAGTCCCACTAGCCTCCCAGCCTCCCAGACTGATCTTCCTAGTCCCACTAGCCTCCCAGCCTCCCAGACTGCTCTTACTAGTCCCACTACCAGCCTCCCAGACTGCTCTTCCTAGTCCCACTAACCTCCCAGCCTCCCAGACTGCTCTTCCTAGTCCCACTAGACAACTACCTCGGTTTCCCAGACCGAGCCTCAGCCTCCCAGACTGAGCCTATAAATAATAAATAAAATGTGCTCAACATTTGTTTGTAAGAAAACGTTTTGGATCTGGACTTAAGTGGTATGCAATGTAAAAATGTTTTCGTGAGAGCCCTAGTGATCATAGTCTAGACTCGAGAAAGAATCCTAGTTCGCTATGATCAGTGCTCTGATACCAAGCTGTCACACCCTGGCTTTGCGGAAGCGTGGGTTAATTGGTGTAACTTCTTAATACCATAGCAACAATCATAACAATTCTATATGATTAAAAACATGAGATATTCATCCATTAATAAAGTTTAGAAAAATCCCATTTTATACTTGTCTTAAAACCACAACCACAAAATAAGTTACAACCCTTGACTTGATTTAAATGAGTTCATAAAACTCAGCAAAAGACTTTAAACAATACTAGATTTAGAGTTATGTAACCCGTCCAGGAAGAGGTTACACCTTCTAAACCCAGAATGACTTCTTTATTCAAACGTAGCTTGAAATATATATGCATACCGTGCCAGATCCATTAGTTTCCTGAAATACATGTAGTTTGAAAAGTCAACATAAAGTTGAGCGAGTTCATGTGTATGTGAGTTGATATAAACCTTTGTAAAATGTCTGTATGTATGAAAATTCCTGGTATGTAGCAATAAGGAAAAAGAGATCAATTAATGTGTAGCTAATACATTAATAAGTGAAATGGCCTAGGAAGCACTCAAACCTGTAACGCGTATTTCATACCAGTCCTTCCGGTGGAACGACATAGTCACCACATGCAGCCACACGCTGGCTCATGTGTGGGGCTCGCAACACCCGATAGATCTATCACTCATGCCTCTCGGTCCTTATACAAGGATTAATGGTCTTACGATAATAGCCTACCCATTCACATGATCTAGGTAATAACCCTCCTTACGCTATCCATACCATGTAAAAAGTACTTGTAATCATAGTAACATGTATTTCACCCCCGCAGTTTAGAAAACTGAAAACAGTAAAGAGAAAAGGGGGACATGAACTCACAGTGGTGCGTCTCTATCAAGTAAATCTCCTGATCAATCTGCTGTGCGACGACCTACACGTACTAACTTCTATTAGACGGACGGCCGTGCCTTAGCTTAAGATTTAATGTCTTTGGGAAATAGTTAGATAACTATTTCGTAATTACACTTTGCAAATATTTGGTGAATATTTTCCTTCCCAAGGATGGTGGCTTTAATACATGTGCGTTTGTATATCTTCGAAATTTATTATTAAGTCTCACTTTATAAAATATATTTTATTTCATTAATCAAAAATATTTTACTTCCGAAATATAAATATTTTTCCCAAAAATATTATATTTTAATCCTTATAATTTTTCCGAAAATGCGCAAGTTACGTTTAAAGATCGGGTGGTATTAATATTACCGTTGTAACTTAATGTTTATTGTGAAGGCGTTCGTATTATTTTGGAGTCGTTAACATTCGGTAATATTATTTTTACCCTAAAAATAATATTTGTATAGTTCCCAAAATAATCATAAAAATCTCACAAGTGTTGTTATGAAAATATATATTCTAAATATATATATTTTAGCAAGTTTATTTTGTGAAAATCCCACCTCCGACACTTAAAAAGTTTTGTAATAAAAATCATGGCGAAAGTTATTCGGGAAAACAAGTTAAAAATATAGTCATAACACTTGTGATAAAAAATATTTACAAGTGTTAGATTTTTGGAAAAATTTCGCCAGAGTTTCCCCTGTAACTGGAGGTGGCCACGCTTTCAAGCGTATCATTTTCTTTTAAAATTCAAATCAACAATTTTCTCAATCAACAATAAACAATATTCAAACCATCAAACTAGTCAAAATAGATATATAATCGCAATAATACATGAACTTGTGGTTTATCTAAAATATGTAGTAACTTTCCCCATGTTTTTAGTAGATCTTCTTATAAATCCACTCGGTTTCTTGAGAATCTCATTTTTAAAGAAAATATATTTTCACAACTTCTTGTCAAAAATTACAAAAATAATTCTTTGTCAAAACTTCTTGTTACACAAGTGTCTTCACACTCGTGTGTTCACAAAATCACCTTTGTTTAGGAAAGATCCGGCTCTAAAAACATGATTTCATTTTACACTTGGTTCTTCGAAAATACCACTTGTAGATCCTTAGATCTACTAGTTTAGAACTTCATTTCATAAGAAAAATTGCTTTTACACAAGTTCATGTTACCATGTTCTAGTGTTCTTCATCTAACCACTTTCACACTTTAACATACTCTAGGTCATGTTACATGAACATGACTTAGCCGGGTTAGATGACGATCCGAGCTACTACTAGCATAAATCAACGCTAAATAATAAAACAAGTCTCACAAGTTTTACACAATTATTCATCTATTAACCATCTTGTTTATCACTTTAGTAGACTTTAAATTTTGTTTTGACATGTTCATGATTTTTATCCGACGAATCTCTTATTAACCACTTTAGACAAGATCAAGGAGGTGATTAGAAACACTTACAACTAGCTTAAGGCTAGGGAAGAAACTAGACGAAGAACGGGTGGTTAATAGCGTTGTGGTGAGGTCCATGGCAATCCGCAAGCACCGAGCTTCCTTATACGTGATCCTTCACCTTTGTGTATACTTGGAAATGCAAGATCAAACTTTGAAATAGTGGGGTGTTGTTAGGGGGGTTCGGCCGTGAGTAGTAAGGAGAGGAGAGAGAGCCAAGTTCTTGTGTTGTTGAAGTAAATGGTAATGTGATCTTGTGGTCATTTTTATAAACCATTTAGAGCTAAAATCCATTAGGTAAAATGTCTCCTTGATATGAGACACAAATGAATAAAATATACAAATGTGTATGGATTTGTCCCACATGGGACGATTTTGATTACAAAGGGGGGAATGGGTTTGGTTGAATTTGAACTAGAAGGTTAGATGTTATAGTTAGTTTAGTTAGGAGTTAAATTAGTGTATGATGTGTGTGTTGTAATTTATAACGGGTGTTAGGGTATTCGGGGACCCTAACTGGCTCAGAAAAAGAAAAATAATGTTAATGACAATATTTTTATGTTCCGGGTATAGTCCGGTTGTTCGGTTGGATACTGATCCGTTAAAGTGCTTAACAAGCATTTAAAGTGTCGTTATTATTATTTTTAGTGACACAAAGTATTCCCGACACTTTGGAAAGTGTCTAGTATTATTTTTCTCATGTTTTGGCACTTTACTAGTTAGCTAAATGCTGAATTTTTATTTAATGTGCAGGATTTTGTGTTTAGAATATGTTTTAGGCACATCCGGTCACTATAACTATCACCTAGTGATGCAGTTCTACAACTCTCACTTCCCTACACTCTCTACAGGTGTAGTAAACTATCTCTGGCTCATACAGGCCTTAGAGGCAGTGTCTGCCTGGTGCTGGCCATGTCCGCACGTTTAACGGGTTATCCGTTCATTGTGCTATTGTGCTTTTGCGCATCAAGTTTGTCACTATAGTTCTGTGTCAACAATGGAGTGACAGTAAATAAAGTATGATGCATGTAAATGTACGTAGCAGAAATCAAGAATCAGTTAGACCACAATTATAAGCAAGCACAGTAATTAAGCAGTATTTAAATATTAATTAATTCGTACGGATACCTGGTTTGGGGAGGGTTGTCACATAAGCCATCGTTCTAACTAATCTTTTAATTCGAGTTCGTGCTATTACTAACACTAAGTTAGCCTAGCTCTTGATCATCAAACACACTACATTTCTTCATTTCACAAAATCTACGGGTTTTCCTCCATAAGGGAAACCCGTCTTGTCATGATATTTGGCATTTACCCAAATACTTATCCAAATCAAGTTCTATCTACGAACTAGTAGACACCAAATTTTACTTAGGCATTTTAACGAGCACCTTGTGGGCAAGATTCGTATACTTCTTTTGTCAAGTTCTTGATTAACTTCCAACCAAGCTTCAAGCATCAATTTCAAGCCCTTATGTCTAGTGTTTATAAGTTACAACTAGAACTTGCATTACTTACCTAATGTTCATCTATTTTAACACTATAATTCTAATGTTCATCCCATATTCATAAAACCCACTTAGCACCTACATAACTAGTTAACCAAAACACTAATTTATGGTGCTAAATTAGCGAGTTTACATCTAGGGTTTGTTTTCAAGAAATCATACAACACTAATTCAGCCATAGCCTCTCTAATCCATACATAATTCGCGATTATGAAGATTACTCAAATTTTACAACTTCACAAATCATCAAATTTTTACATACCTTATGATCCCCACGACTAGGCGATCACGAATTTGTAATCATGCAGACGATTCGGGCTTGATTTGAGCTTCGATTTGGAGGATTTGTTGAACTAGGGTTTGAGCTCTCCTGGCTCCTTCTTCTGATCGCATACGTACACACATGTATGTGTTTTTTTTTATATAAGTGTTTTAATAAAACACTTCTCTAGTTGCCCATGTTTAGCCCCTTAAGTTTAGAGATTCATAAATGAAACTATAACCCATAGTTTATTATTTAGTTACTCATTACTAACTAGGTTAATTTTACCTAGTTAACTTAGTGGGTTCCGGGAGTTAAAACCCGTTTTATTTTAAGTCCCGTTAAATCGGGCCTTTTATCCATTCTATTTTCCTGGAAGCTCTTATTCAATTTTAATTAATATTAGGATTATTCACTTGATTCCTAATATTTTCCGGTTTACTTTTACCGCTAACGGTACTTTCCCCGTCTTTAGTATTAACGGGGTTTAATTTCCAAACCTGTTTTCAGGGTGTTACATCTTACATGCCCAATTATCCCTAAACATGTTACTAAATCAGATTATATGTCAAAAATATGTTCACATAGTACGGATTTTAGCTTCAAAAGGGCATTTTGGTCATTTCCTATGGGCATACAAGCTAGCTAGCATACGACTAACCAATCCTATGTGATCATAAGGTATAACCTCAGTGGTTATTCCTTATGCAACTATGATCACTAACTAAGCTTGGTCGGATCCTAATGATCGACCAAACAGGTCGGGTTCGAAGTGTAAGCGGTTGTTTAGACCACTTAACTTACGACCCTAAACAAGCACTAAACTAATAGTGACGAGTTAAACATGTCAAAACATGTTTAACCTACTTAGAAAACTGATTTGGTATCAAAACAAAGTGTTTTGATACCTAAAAGTAGTTCCGTTGCAAAATGCGTACTAAAACGCATTTTGACCGAAACTTTGACTCGTCACTACACCTAGTTAACGTGGTAATCAGTAGGTATAATCACTAAGGATTATAACCATCATGATTACAATCACGTTGCAAAGTTCAACCGAACTTTGCGTTGACCATTGACTGGTCAAACTTAAAGTCAAACACTGTTTGACTTTTTAAGCTATGAAAGCAATAAAAGAATGAAGGAAGTTTACAAAGGGTCCTAGCTATCTTTTCTAACAAGAATAAGTTTCCAATCAGATTAGAAAGCTCCCCAAATCAGATGTAGGGGAGAAATGAGAAGAATGAGCAATGAATGAATGAAAGGTGATGGCTATTTATACTTGTAGTGAATTCATAAGATCATCACAAGTGTTTGTGTACCCTCTAAGCAAGGAATCATGGCCCTATAAGTGTTAGGAACTGATTGGGAACCTTGGTGAACACTTAAACTTGCCCATCACACAAAGAAGTTACCATAACAGCCCCTGAAGTAACAACAAATTGCTGAAAAATGATTTCTAGTCGCTAGCATGTTCACACGGCCCGTGTAAGGATAGGGAGGAACCTTACGCGGCCCGCCTGGCCCTCACAGATCAGCAAAGTTTCACATATTTATAGTTCAGGTCCCTGCATGTGTTCGAGTCCATTTTAGGCACTTTTGACCCTCGTTAAGCCATTTTCAAGGCTCTAGAAGATCAATAAAGTTTAGAGGACTCAAAATATGCTACGAGAACCCTCGGATGTCGGCTCGTTTGGTCGTACGGTCACGTTGTTCGTTAAATTACGACGAAACTCAAATGGACGCGAAAGCGAACCAAATTAAGCGACGAGTGGAATTTTTGCATGCCGATCACTAAAATAAAAATATTTTAGTGTGTACAAAAATTTTGGATGTCCAGATGTGGCCAGAACGTAAGATATGCACGAAAATGCAAACATACGCCATTTTTGACACTTTTAGCCCCTGTAAGATCATATAAGCATGTTTTCGCACACCGAACCTATCAAAGCTTATTTCTAAGCCATGTTTAGGTTATATATGGTATGTTTAACTTATGATCATGTTCTGGATTGTACGTTTCCTTACGAAACGGCAAACGTTTTGCAAGTGGACGCAAATAGTCCCTACGAGCGAATAAACTTGTTTTTGCCATACCAAAGCCTTCAAAACTTATTTCTAAGTTATGTATAGATTATTTAAGGTATGTTAAGTTTATGATGCTGTTCCGAAGTGTTTGTCGCATTAAACTGATTACGTTTACGCACCAGTTCGCGTATAACTTCCCAGAAAGCGATATAGAGTTTAAAATTGATCAAAAATCAACATGTGCATAAAATCAAACGTAAATAACAAACATTGGGATCAAAACACACTGTTTTATTAATATTGAATTGTTCAGAGTTTGTACAATGATATCACAAGCACATATGTCACAGACAAGCCCAAAGAATCTTGTGTAAACTGGAGTATGGCCTAAACTGGCGACTATCCAAACTTAGTGACATGAAAATGTCAAAACCTTAGCTAACGTGAAAAAATTAGAAATCTTAGGAACGGATGTATGGTACATCTACCATTATACTTAGGATCCTAAATACAGCCAGTACAATGAAATTGTCAGCCCCTAAAGCGGGTATTGGTCCCATTGCCTTTAACTGCACTAGGATACTCGTGCGCAACTGGCAAAGGTGTAAGAACCTGATTCGTGGAAGGTAATAGATACCTTAAACTGGGGACAAGCCTAATGAACTGGGGATAAAACCAAAGACTTTGGAGAATTGATTGGATACTTGATCCTTTGTCAAGACTACACCTACTTCTGCAAAACACAGAACTTGATGAAAAAGGATATAGGATCCAAGATCTTTCTCCTTGTAATTAAATAATTTAAAGAATAAGAGAAATAATAATGAAATCATTAACAGAATGAGGATCATATATCCTCTGAGGATCCTTAATATGTACTGGATATGAGGATGACCAAGGATCCTGGATCCTTCTTACATGAAGTATTTCTTTAAATGGACAGCATTCCAAGCTCTTGGTAATAGATCACCTTTCATGGTTAATAAACGATATGCTCCCTTTCCTGCCTCAGCTTCAATTAGGTAAGGGCCTTCCCACTTTGGTGCTAACTTGCCATCAGCAGGATTTGTGGTTTTTGGAATGCTTTCCTTAACACCATATCACCAACTTGAAATTTCCTGATCCTGACATTCTTGTTATAAGCTCCAGCCATCCTTTGTTGATAACTAGCCAATCTTATCCTTGCTAAATCCATGAGTTCTTCTATGGTATCGAAATCTTGAACCAAGTTTTCAGCATTTCCTTCAGGATCACGGATGCTTGTTCTTTCAGTAGGGACTACCATCTCTGTAGGGATCACAGATTCAGCTCCAAACACTAAAGAAAATGGAGTCTGGCCCATAGCATTCTTGGGAGTTGTTCTATCAGCTCATAACACATAGGGTAGTTCTTCTGCCCATTTCCCTTTCTTGGATCCAAGCTTCTTTTTCAAGTTGTTGATGATGATCTTGTTGGAGGATTCTGCTTGACCATTAGCTTGTGGGTGGACTGGTGTTAATCTTATCATTCTAATCCCCCAGCTGTCTAGTAGTTCTACTCCCAATAAATTGGGATCCATTATCACAAATAATTTCAGAAGGTATGCCAAATCTAGTAATGATGTTTCTTTTAATAAAGGATATCACTTCCTTTTCTCTTACTTGTGCAAAGGCTTCAGCTTCTATCCATTTGGAAAAGTAATCAGTCATAGCAAGCATAAAGACTTTTCCTCCTGGTGCTTTGGGAAGTTTGCCAACAATATCCATTCCCCATCTCATGAATGGCCAAGAAGAGGATATAGGATACAGGAGCTCCGCTGGTTGATGAAGGATATTGCTATGTCTTTGACAAGCATCACATATCTTCCCATAATCCACAACATCCTTCTTCATGGTAGGCCAATAATATCTTGTTCTAAAGATCCTTGAGAACAGTGCTCTGCCCCCAGTGTGGTTTCCACAATCTCCTTCATGAAAATCCTTCAGAACTTCTTGGATTTCTGGATCCTCGATGCACCTTAGATATGGACCTGCAAGAGATCGTTTATATAAGATATTATTTAGTATTGTAAATTGAGATACCTTGACTTTGAAAACTCTAGGATTTTCTCATGTAGGAATCTCTCCATGTTGTATATATCTCATGATTGGAAGGATCCAGGATCCTAAACTTGACTGTGCACCATCACTAGGTATGATTGCAGAATCCTCCACTATCTCCATGGCTGTGTGATCCTCAATAGCAGGAGCTAAGATGTGGATAATGGGAATCTTAATATCCTCTGGAATCTTCAGTGATGATCCAAGGTTGGCTAAAGCATCAGCTTCTACATTTTCTTCCCTGGGTACCTGTGTCAGACTAAAAGAAGTAAAAGAGTCTGCCAATTTCTTGACTATCTCTAGATATTTGATTAGCCTTTCACCTTTAACAGCATAAGAACCATTAAAGTGGTTAGTAATTAACAAAGAATCTACATGTACCTCAAGATACCTGATGCTCATGTGCTTTGCAATTTGCAAACCAGCTATTAGGGCCTCATACTTAGCCTCATTATGAGAAGTTTGAAACTCACAAGCAATTAAGTGGGATATTATGTCCCCATGTGGTGATTTTAGTAGTATGCCTACTCCAGTTCCCTTGACATTTGAAGCCCCATCTCTGAAGAGTATCCAAGGATCCTTAGTCTCTTCAAGTTGTTGAACTTCCAATTCAGCTTCCCTTTGTAGATCACTACTGAAATCAGCCACAAAGTCAACTAAGGCTTGGGATTTGATGGCAGTTCTTGGTTCATATTTGATATCATATGAACTAAGCTTGACTGTCCACTTTTCCATCCTTCCTGACGTTTCAGGTTTCCTGAGATCATTCTTGATAGGAAAGTTAGTCTTAACAATAATAGGATGAGTTTCAAAATAATGGCGTAATTTAGTAGATGCCATGATTAAAGCAAGAATAAGTTTTTCTAAATGAGAATACCCGGACTCAGCATCAAGTAGACTTTTACTTACATAGTATACAGGATGTTGAGTACCTTCATGATCCTTAACAAGGACTGCACTTACTGCCTTAGAAGAGACTGCTAAGTATAAGGATAATATATCCCCATTTTCTGGTTTCATTAAAGCTGGAGCTGAGGATTGGTAATCCTTAAGGGCTTTGAGAGCATTCTCATGCTTTTCAGTCCACTCAAATTTTTTGTTCTTTCTCAGGATGTCATAGAATTCTTTGCATTTCTCTAATGACTTTGAGATGAATCTGTTCAAGGCTGCGATCCTTCTTGTCAATCTTTGCACGTCCTTAACATTGGCAGGAGACTTGATATTCACAATCGCCTTGATTTGTTATGGACTTGCCTCTATCCCTCTTTTTGTCACCATATAACCTAGGAACTTGCCAGCTTTTACACCAAAGTGGCATTTGGAAGGATTCAATTTCATGTTGTATCTATCAAGTATATCAAATGCTTCCTCCAAATCTCTAAGGTGATCCTCAGCTCTCTTGGACTTAACCACCATGTCATCAATATAGACTTCCATTGTGTGTCCAATTTGCTCTTTAAATATCATATTTACTAGCCTTTGGTATGTAGCACCTGCATTTCTTAGTCCAAAGGGCATAGCAATATAACAATAGATACCAGTAGGGGTTAAAAATGTTGTATCCTCTTGATCAGATGGTTCCATCTGAATTTGCTGGAATCCAGATGAAGCATCCATAAAAGTCAACAACTCATGACTCGCAGTAGCATCCACCATGGAGTCAATGTGGGGTAATGGGAAAGATCCCTAGGACATGCCTTATTTAAACTAGTAAAATCGACACATACCCTCCACTTTTCATTTTTCTTTTGAATTACAACCACATTGGCTAACCACCTTGGATACTTTACCTCTCTAATCATACCTGCTCTGAGCAGTTTATCTACCTCCTCTTGGATGATGGCATTTCTCTCAGGTGCAAACTTTCTCCTCTTCTGATGTATAGGTTTGAATGACCTGTCAATGCCAAGTTTATGAGTAATAATATCTTTAGAAATACCTGTCATATCCTCGTGCTTCCAAGCGAAGGAAGCTTTTCTCCTTTTTAAGAAGGATACTAAATCATGTTCAATGTTATCGAGGATCCCGGATCCTATAAAAACATTGGATTCAGGATCCTGAGGATCCATCAGGATATCTTTAACATCTTGTTCTCTCGCCTCCAAGACATCTCTTGGAGGATACTTTAATTGCTATGCCTCCTTAGGTCTTGAGGCTGGCTTCATTGATGAAGTGTAACAATTCTTGGCTTCTTGCTGATCACTTTCTATCTTCACCACACCCCATGGAGTAGGGAGTTTAACACACTGATGATATGTAGATGGGACTGCTTTCATATCATGTATCCATGGCCTGCCAAGGATAACATTACAACAAGATAAGCAAATCTATGACACGAAATTTTTGAAAAGAAATAACCCCCTCTATGTAAATGGGAAGTTTAATGTCCCCCAATGTGTTATTGGTTTCTCCACTGAATCCTACAAGAACCGATGATCTTGGGATAA